>NW_017298640.1:687346-708990 GCF_001594075.2 Trachymyrmex cornetzi | reverse complement strand
TTCCCAGCGACTTTTTTCTGTTTCCTAGGCTCAAAGTTTGGCTCGGAGGACAGAAATTTTCATCGAACGAGGAGGTCATCGCATCCGTAGACGCCTATTATGCAAAGTAAGACGCTTAGTATTATTTGGAATGGATTGAAGGGGTGGGAGCATCGCTGGAAAAAATGTATCGACTTAAAAGGAGACTATTTGGAAAAATAAAATTGAATTTGACCGAAAAATTACTTGTTTTTATGTTAAGCTCAAAACTTTTCAGACGACCGTCGTATATATATGTATAATAGGAAATTATTCACCGTAAAACCTATAAGTTTTTGTAGTGTACCGACCTACAGGTGTCTTATGGTTTTCAAACTATAGAAATTGAAATGTCCTGTATGGGAAACAACTTATGGCAGTATCACACTAGCGACTCACGGCTGTGGCAAACGAGAACAGCTACTTCGATGATACATGAGTCTAAATGTTAATTGATATATAGCTGTGGCATATCTGGTTAATAGATATTGTCAAAAAAAGTTTCACGTATAATCAAAATATATTTCTTTCATAAATAAATCTGCGATGTCCATATTCAACATTTTAGTGTTAATATTCAATCATAAAGATTAATACTTAAGTGACTTTTACATTTAATTTTGAAAATAGCAGTCAAAGCCCTTACGGAAAAAACTCTTAAAATTTGAATGTTTACACTTTAAAAAACACTAAAAAAATACATTCAAAGTAACACTCAATTAATGATTATTTTGGACGCTCAACCTG
Source organism: Trachymyrmex cornetzi (assembly GCF_001594075.2). Taxonomy (NCBI): domain Eukaryota; kingdom Metazoa; phylum Arthropoda; class Insecta; order Hymenoptera; family Formicidae; genus Trachymyrmex; species Trachymyrmex cornetzi. The sequence continues at coordinate 708,225 of NW_017298640.1, read as the reverse complement.
AGTATAACTCTCAACTTGAGTGTTATTGATAACTTGGATGTTGAGTGTTAATCTCAACTTGATAGTTAACTTTAGTGTCAGAGTGAAATCACACAGTGCGGAAAATGATTGCGGAACAAAGAATGCGTCATTCAGCGGACTCAACAGTTGAGTGAGCACTCGCTGTTATTGGTATATTCTTCTAGATCTAAAATTCTGATTGGATGAGCTAAAAAAATACACTAATAACAGCGAGCATGGCACTCGCACTCAACTGTTGAGTCCGCTGAATGCGCCCATTGAAACAACTAATTAGCGCTATTCGGAATAACGCAGAATAAAGCTGATTGGTTGCTTTTGTGACATATTTTCTTTTCCACACCGTATAATTTCACCCTTAGACCCTACATACAATGGAGGAAATATTATTATAGAGGAATAGAAATAAATATTAAAATTCAACTTATCGGAAATGTATTCCGGTATCTGGTTATGTAACTGATATCTGATAAGCTGAAATCTTAATACTGAGTCCTATTAAACTATTATTATTGAACTATTATTGAGTCCGATTAAACTATTATTATTAAATTATTATTGAGTCCTATTAGACTATTATTTTAACTATTGCGAAAATTGCTTATATAAATATATATACAATTAATGTAAAAAATATTAATTTCCAATAAAAACGATATATGTTTTTACCTAAATAGAACAAATATTATATTGTAAACGCCATTATTTTTAAGTACGCAAATATTTGCGGGCATCTACATTCAATATTTTGGCATTTATCTTTAATGGAAATTAAAACTCAAATAACTGTTAAGTTTATATACTCAATTTTGAAGACACTCAAAGGTTTAGGGTTTACGCTCATTTATTGCGTGTCATACCCAAGTGTCGAGGGTAACCTTTAGATGTTTAGTGTGTAAACTCAAACTTGAGTATGAACGTTGTGAACACTCAATCTTTGAATTATATACTCAATGTTTGAGTGTAAACTCAATAAACGCTCAAAATTTAAGTGTAAACACACAAATTTCAGAGTAAACTCCCAAAATTTAGAGTTTACACTCAAATTTGAGTATAAACACTGAAATTTTCAGAGTTTTTTCCGTAAGGGATACCCAAGTGTTGAGGGTAATCTTTAGATGTTTAGTGTGTAAACTCAAATTTGAGTGTGAACGTTGTGAACGCTCAATCTTTGAATGTATATACTCAATGTTTGAGTGTAAATACTCGCAATTTAAGTGTAAACACACAAATTTCAGAGTAAACTCCCAAAATTTGGGATTTACACTCAAATTTGAGTATAAACACTGAAATTTTCAGAGTTTTTTCCGTAAGGGAGGTTAAACCGTAAACACTCAAATTTTTAGAGTTTTTTCATAAGGGCGGTAGAAAACGATAGAGAATCAATAGTGGATTTTTGATAAACTTTTATACATTCGCGATTTTTAACTACAAAAAGAAACGATAAAAAATGATAATATAAGAAGAGGATGGTTATAAAAGGAAATGAGAAGGTTAGATGTGAACAGTTACAATATTCTTTTGTTAATTTATGATTCATAACTACAATTAAAAACGAGTGAAGTACTTCTTATCGTTGTCTATCGATTTTTTAAACATATTAGGTATTAAACTTAATTCCTGCCGTTTTTTGTCTCTAAAATTGATTTGTTTCGAAGGGAAGATGAATGAATACCTCAATCAAAGTAATTTTATTCATTTTCTACTTTATTGCTAATTAATAATACTTTATTAATAATACTTTGATTAAGATATTTCCCTTCGAAACAAATCAATTTTGAAAACAAAAAACGGCAGGAATTAAGTTTAACACCTAATAGATACTATCATTTCCTAATTATTGCAAACTATAACGAACTATCGGTTTAACACCTTAGTATAATATGTGATAAGTAAATATATCGATAACATGTGATAAGTAAAATCTGAAAGAGTACCATAATATTCTAATATAAAATATCATAGGTATGGCATTTTCTCAAATTACGAACCAAATCTGTATTCAAAACGATAAAATAGTTTTTTTTGTTTTCTCTCGGACTTTTATATTAGGATTTTTTATCACAAATTTAATTTATGTATATTTTAAATAATAATGTATACATTTAAAAATCAATTTTTATTATAATTATCTTTAGAATAAGTCCTACTTGTTTTTATAAAACGAATTAAGATGCATCATAAAATTTTGGAGGATTTGGTATATTGAGCGCAGAGCTCGCAAATAAAAAAAGTGACATCTCTGAATCTGCGATTTGCCATTGATATCCTCTCAAAATTGATATTCTCTCCAGTGGCGTTGTGGTGATATTTTCTTCCTCTATTGCGAGATCACGTGAGAAAGTGCATCGTATGCATTATGCATCATAGCAGCGGACGAACGGACATTATTTGAGACCCTCGACGTGAACCGCGTTATTTTCCAGAAAATTACATAAAATTGTATTATACAGCAGAAGAAAGATATGAAATTAAATTGTCTCTTGGAAAATTGTAAATGTTCAAATACAAATTGCTATGATACTTTTATAAGTTTTATTATAAACAGTTATTCATTATTAAAAAACTATATATTTACAATATTACGAAAAATATACATATACATCACATACATATCAAATATAAATTATTATACATATATAGTAACTTATATTAATAACTTATAAAAGTTGTTGCGTCACGGGGAGGGGTGGGGGGATCATGACACATTTAATATAATCCAGAGTGTTTAGATTAATATTGATATCATACGCGATTGTTATTTTGTTGCCCCTATTTCGTATCTAGGTAAAAGCAACAATTCCATTGTCTCAGAACACATGTACCGTTAATGATTTTTGTAGTGTGAAAATAATTTTTAACCATTCCAATAAAAATAATAAGTCTATGACGAGCATTAAGGAATCATAAGTAAAAAAAAAATTTATTGTCAAATTATAATAAAATGGAAATACATTTCGACTTATTTAGTCTTTTTCAGTTTTTAATAATATCTAACCTAAAAATCCGATATTTAATAATTATATGAAATTTAATAAGATATATTGCAACGTATACGCTTAACTTAAACTTGCATAACCAATGAATATACATAGGAATTGTTTAATAAATTAGACTAAAACATTAATAATACAGTATTCGCAAATACATATACATACATCTGCTCAATATAATAAATAGAATTAATGACATTTGACGGTTTAAACGTTATCAATACTTGCAGTCATAATGTAAAATGGACAGAACTCTTTGTCGGTTGTGCAACATAAAATAGAAGTATAACCATTCTTCGTTTATAAGCAAGAATATAGTTAAGTTCACATTTGAATTTTTTTTTCCTTTATAAAAACATTGGCTAACAAGTGCATCAAAATTATAAAACATATAAGTTTGTAATAAATTGAGGAACATTCGTTGAAAAGTGAGTTTATTGTAACTGTTCAATGTAACTGTAATTACATAAGACACACGGCATACTTTTACAATGGACAACTGATAAGGAGTTCTGTCATATTATTTGTCTCCCTGACAGAAAAAATTTTTACGAAAAAGTACAAATAAACTACATAGATTGCAACAAGATCTTAGAAAGTCTTACTTTTTCGTAGATATTTATAGTGAGACGTAGAGTGGCGTTGTTTATTTCGTAATACAAGAGATATGAAAAAATATTCTATAAAAACTCGTAATACAGCGTCAGAAAAAATATTCAATAGAAAGTTCTATTTTTGTTCCCAATGTGCCCACTATTCCGGAAAAGAATCGTCACAGTAAATGTCGATGAAATGTTCAGAATATTGTATGAATACTTCTTGTATATCTCACGAATATCACTCGCGAAAGAGCAGTATACATCTCCGCCGACAGAAGGCTGCAGCGGAGAGCATTTACTCGTAAACAAGAATCACTTGGGAAAAAATATAAGAAACGCAGCATTTCGCCTGTAAAATGAGCCCAAAATTGGGTTCCAAGGTGAAAGCATATGAAATATGCTTTTCATAATACAGTTTGTTTAAAAAGTGATATTTAGGAACAAAGGGACCAGGAATTTCGAGAAAAATTAAAATTTTGCGAAATACATATGAAACATTCTCTAAATATGTAAAATACGATATGTGTAAATGGAATTTTTAAACAGAGAATTATTTGAAAGGCATACACCACAACGCAAGATGTTGGTAGCTATTATTTTATATTTCAATCGAATTCACATTAATAAACGTTTCGATCTTAAATTAGACCATCTTCAGTATTACAATACTTTTCCCTACCACTTACGCATACGTATATATTCGAACAAAAGACGCAAATTTGAGTTTATTACACGTTATATCTTGTAAAATTGATCACGCAAAAACGCTCGTTTATAACTAAATATGTTTTCTCAGGAGAATTAAATAAAAAGTGAAGGTAGTCCAAAATTTGTTTCGTCCTATGCTCCAGAAGAATTTGTCTATTATTAATTATTACGCTTAGTCAGATAATCCACGATTCGTCTTTAATTGTTGAACACAAAGTTTCCTGATTCTAATGTACATGAATGTTATTAATTGATAATAATAATTTAATTTAAAACAATAAATAATATAATACCTGTGTTACAATTGTACCTGTAAATAATAATACCTGTAAACTTCCAATGAATATTCTCAAGACGTGGATAACTTGTTATAACAATTCAACTAGTAAAGACGTTATGTTCCCTTCTAATCATGACAGACCGCTTATAAACAATTTCCGTAGAGAAGACAATGGAGAGGGTAACTCAAGAGTTATGTGGGAGAAGTAATATTAAGTAGAGGAAAGTATGCCTCTGGTCATCGTTCAGTATCATTTTGTTTGTTTATACCATTATTTTGTTTTTTTATAAATATCATTTCAGACGTCTCTTTTGAAAAAATAGTTCTGTATCTAATACTTGTTTGAATATTATCTCAGTTTAATTTGTAACCATATTCAAGCTGATGCTCTGATATTACTGTACGCGAATCTTTTAATTTTCTGATATTCGCCATATGTTCTTTTATCCTCGTTTTAACTTTCCTTTTTGTTTAACCGACATACGAAGAATCACAATCGAGACAGCTTATTTTATATTTAACGTCATATTGCTCCATTTTCTCTAATTTATCCTTACTTAATTTAATAATTGAATTCAAGGTATTTATAGGTTTATACACTACTTTAAAGTTATTCTTCTCCGCGATAGTTTTACATTTTTCAAAGATTTCGTTTATATATAGTATTGTAAAGTATTTTTTTATATTGTTCTAATTAGAATTATTATTATTAATAGTCTCATTTACATATAAATTCTTTTTCCTCGATAACGTTTTTATTCTATTATTAATTGTGGAGAAAATTATGTCGAGCAGATAACCATTAGAGAGTAAAACATTGATCATAGATTCAATATTTTTATTGTGATATTCTGGATGTGACAGAAAAGGAATTCTATCTAGCTGACCGATTATTATTCCTCTTTTATGTTCTATTGGGTGGTTAGATTTGTAATTAAGATAACGTCCCGAATTTGTAGGTTTCTTATAATTGTCGAATTTGATCTGACCCTCTTCCACCTTCAAACTTACATCAAGAAAATTCACAGAACCATTACCATTATGCTCAAAGTGAATCTCAATCTATCATAATAAGAGTTAAAACTATTTAATATTTCATAAATCTGGTTGTTCGGTACTGCCAGTAAAATGTCATCTACGTATCGATAATAGATTGGAATATTAACATTCATGTTGGTAAGAATTTTTTTTTCTAAGTCTTGAATTACCAAATTCGCTAAGATAGGAGACAATGGAGATCCCATGGACATACCAAAGATCTGTTTGAAATATTGATTATCAAATTTGAATTAGGTTGAGTTGAGAACTAATGAAATGGCCTTTAAAAATTCTTTTATAGGAATAATTGTGTTTTTTGATATATAAAGTTCCATCTTATTTTAATACTTTCTATTACTAAATCTTCAGGAATATTGGTATACATTGATATAATATCAAATGAAATTATTTTGTAATTAGAATTTAGTGCCATCCCGTTTAATTTATTCACTAATTCTCAACCGTTTTTATGTAGTCCCATAAGATCTCGGCACCGCACCATCAGTAACATTCAGTTTTTTTATAAACGGACTGGTCTATGTATTTCTTGTTCTTCCACTTAGTTAACAATATGTGAGTTTGATTTGTCATTATTGTCGTCGGATCTTTATTAATATTTATATATGTATTCCTATCGAATAACATAACATGCATTTTTTTATTATATTCGGTTAAATTCATTACAGTCGAATTTCCTTTATCCGCTCGTGTGATTAAAATCTCTGTATGCTCATTGCTCAGCTATAAACTGTTTAACTTCTTTCATTCCTTTTTTTAAGTGTGTTATCATCTGTGTTCATTGCAAGATTGTTATGTGTTCTTTAATGCTTGAATGGAATCGTTTCTTATAAAATTCAAGTAGTATCATCTAATTTATTAATATTGTATTCGATATGCTTTAAGAACTTAATAATTACTTTATCATTATTCATAGTATTTTTTGGTATGTTAAATTTTTGTCCCAGTTGCAACAATATTTTTACATTTTCTGGTATTTCAACATTACTAAGATTAATTAATCAATCATCGCGTTAATATTATTTAATTTAAAATTCTCATCAAATTTCAATGGACTAATATTAGTGTAAAATACTGTTTCTAAATTAGATGTACTAATCTCTTGAGTAGAATTTTTTTTAATATTTGATGGAATGAATTCAGAGTTAGTATTCGTAGATTTCGATCATAGTAAATTGAATTCAATTCGTTTTATTTTTTCCTTTTTTTGTCGAGCTACATTTGTTCGTAAGTTTAGTAATTTTTTATTTATTCTATTATTCTCTTTCAGCTAAAGTTTATTAAAGATAAATTCCTGTCGACTAAAAAAAGAAAACGATACATAACCAGGTAAAGAACAAAGAATTTTTTAATATTTAAATGTTGAATTTATATTCCATAAATATTTCGGGATATTCCGGAATACTCTTAAAATATTTTTTTATTTATATTTTAGAAACCTTTTATGACTATTTCAAGAATATTTAGCATTAGATAGGATCCTTAATACTATATAAAAATGTACTGCCTTTTTCCGTTGAAAGAACCAACTGTAGCAACTTATTTCTCTTATACCAACTGATCCCGATCTCTCCTATATATTATAAAACTATTATTTTAATTTTTTATTAGGTCATTAAGTATGAAATGTTTGTGTGTTTTTCATATTATTATTAATACGAAATGTCTACATATTTTTAAAAAGATTTGACAATTATATCATTCAATAAAGTAAAGTTTCAGCTTTAAGAATTTGTTTTTTCAATTGCGGTACGACGCACAGTGGTACCGATCTGAATATAGGCCATTGAAAATGAAATTTTCAACTTTTTCATTGAAAACTAAATTTCTTGTAAAATAATTTCTATTTACTACGTAAAATTTTAAAAGTAACAGTATTTTTCCTAAAAGAAAATATAAAATTATAATTAACAATAAAATTTGAAAAAGATAATTTATTTTCCTATACGGTTAAATTAATGAAATAATCAATACGTCATTGAATAAGATATTTTAAACTAATAATATGCAAATTAAATAATTCTTTTAAAGTTAAATTACTATTAAGTTTACTTCTAAACAATTATTTTAAAAAAACAATTAATTTTTCGATAATAAACATATAATTTGACTTTACAAAAAAAGGAATCAAAAAGAACTCACAAATGAGAATGCATTATAGACGTTAAATAATGATTTTTTAATATCTTTATAGAGGATCTGTGTGCAGAGACTTGCAGAAATAAGAATTATTAACTTTTGCGTACATTCACACGCAAAAAAAACAACGAAACAAAAACGACTCTTTTTGCTTCTATGTTGAATAATTCGGTGAAAAAAAAATCGTACAGACATCTATAAAAAAACAAATTGAAGGTAAAGATTCACACTTTCGATTACTTTAACCGCATTTTTGTATGTGATCTTTATTTCATGCCATAGACATTTGTAAAATTTGTACAAAATTTTCACATTTGATGGGTATCCAAATGTGTCCGTATAGCTCCATATAGGATCAGTCAGAGTGAAATATCAATTACCGATTTTGAAAGTAGAGATTTCAAGCTTTAAAAGGTTTTTTAAACATCTCGCTACGATCATTTTTCACTGAGTTATTGCTATTTGAAAATATTAAAAATTTGTGCAAAAATTTAGTGTGCAAAAAAACGGGCTACTAAATTTTTGCACAAATTTTTAATATTTTCAAATAGCAATAACTCAGTGAAAAATGATCGTAGCGAGATGTTTAAAAAATCTTTTAAAGCTTGAAATCTCTACTTTCAAAATCGGTAATTGATATTTCAATCTGACTGATCCTATATGGAGCTAAACGGACACAAATGGATACCCGTCAAATATGAAAATTTTGTACAAATTTTACAAATGTCTATGGCGTGAAGTAAAGATCGCATAAAAATGTTAAAAATTGATAGCAATCGAAAGTGTGAATCTTTACCTTCAACCTTTGCTTTTTTATAGACCTCTGTACGATTTTTTTCACCGAGTTATTCAACATTGAAGCAAAAAAGGTCGTTTTTGCTTCGTCGTTTTTTTTGCATGTGAGTGTACATAAGAGTTAATAATTCTTATTTCTGCAAGTCTCTGCAGATCTTCTATAAAAAAATTAAAAAATCATTATTTAATGTCTATAATGTATCCTCATTTGTGAGTTCTTTTTTATTTCTTTTTTTGTACAATCAAATTATATATTTATAATAAAAAAATTAATTGTTTTTATTGAAATAATTATTTAGAAGTAAATTTAATAGCAATTTAATTTTAAAAGAATAATTTAATTTGCATATTATTAGTTTAAAATATCTAATTCAATGACGTATTGATTATTTCATTAATTTAACCGCAGAAAGATAAAGCATCTTTTCCAAATTTTATTGTTAATTAGAACTTTATATTTTCTTTTGAAAAAAATACTGTTACTTCTAAAATGTTACACACTAATAGAGATTATTTTACAAAAAATTTAATTTTCAATGAAAAAGTTGAAAATTTAATTTTCGATCGCCTATATTCAGATCGGTACCACTGTGCGACGTGTTTTGACGGACTTATGAGCAATTAAAATAAAAAAATTTAAATATGTTTAATCCGCGATAACTCAGTAACAACAAATCTTAGGAACAATTTTTTAAAACGATTTTGTACGGAAAGCTTTGAGCTTTCTCGATAGAAAGTCGAAAATTTTCTCAAACCTTTTTTGAGCGCGTGACAAGCCCGTAAAGTAATAACAAAATTTTTCATTTTCTCCAGCCATATAGTTTGTTACATATAAAAATTACCCAATTCACACAAATTAAAAAAATATAGTTACTCTTTAAAAGTACAGATTTTCAGCTTTAAAAGTCTTTTTTTAAATCAAAATTTCGTTTGTTTTCGTTTATGTTTAACGAAGTTACGGTTATTATTAATAGTAATTCAAAAAACGGATATTTTATACTCAATGACCTGATAATTTATCAACTACAAAGGTCACTAACAATGTTTACGGTTATGTAATTATTTATTATTGTTATAGTTAAATGTTTAAGATTAAAAAGTCATTGAATTATTGATTTATATATATATATATATTAAGAAATTATGCTAAAGATATTGTACAATCTCGCTCGCTTTCGTTCTCAATATATACGTGATCACTAATGCGATTTCACGGACGTGTACATGTGTAATAACGAAGGCTTAGGTCAGCCTTTCATGTGCGCACGCTGCGACTGATTACGTCTTGTCCACACACGATTCGCATTAATTCAGTTTGTCACTTATATTTTTGCATTTATTATACCCCCTTCAAGTTTCCGCTTCTAATTGCATTTTCGATTTTGATGTGAGTTTCAGTTACAGAAACAAAATCTAGTGGAGGACTTATTATTTTTTTCTTATTATTATTCGTAATTTTTAAATTATTAAATTATTTCAATTTTATAGTTACTAATTTCTTTTAGTATAGATGAGGAATTTAAGAATTTGAAAATTTCGTGAGTTTAGGAAAATCGGAAGCAAGGAATCTAAATATGTACTAATCCAATAATATATAGGAACCTCTCGTTTCTGAGCTAATTTCGGGATCGGTACGCGTTATACATGAGAACCAGGCTTAAGACTTAGTCTCGACGGAGTTTCCGACATCGACATCGAGAAAGGAATAGGGAGATGGGTGAAAAGGGGGGGAGGAAGAAGTCGCGGATTAGTTTCGCTCGCACGTGTGTTCGCTGAGAACTCAATCTAGAGATTCGGTTTGCAGTTCGAGAGACGCGGGATGACGTTGCGACGATGTCGTCGTCGACATCCCTTATAATAGACTGAGAGAGAGAGAGAGAGGGGGGGGGGAGAGAGAGAGAGAATAGTCTAATTATGAAATTCTTAATCAATCGTCTCAATTTATTTGCAACTTTGTAAACTTGAGAAGTCCCAGACTTGATAATTTATTGGTTATAGAAGGATATCACTATTTAATAAAACAAAACATCAGAAAGAATATTTTGAAAAATTTGCAATTAAAGTTTCAGAAAAGGATTATTTTCCATTTTATACATACTTTGTCATATTACAACTATAATTTGTGTGATGAAGAAGTTTTATTATGATCAAAATTAAATATACGTCGTTAGAATATTCAACCCTCAGAAAGATTGTTTAATTAGTTTAGTAATTGCTATGTTTAATAAGATATTTATGATTAAATATAGGGTCTATTGCGGAAAAGCTGCAAATTAGATCATTGACAATTTACTAAATATGTTTTCGATTATGTTTATTTAAACTTAATTTGGAACTTTTTTTAATCGCTATATACGCATACTTGTACATTCGCGATGTCAAAATTGATAAATTCAAAATTATAAAATATGTGCATATATATAAATTTTTATAATGAATATTTTTTTAAGTTTTGACATTTGCATATTGAACTCATTTTGAATTTGTTAATTTTGATATCGGATTCGTATTATAGAGCTAAAGAAACTTTTAAATTTAAATAAATATAATTGACCAGGGTTGGGTAGTGCTAAGTTAAAAAAGCTAAGTTAAAAATAATATAATATATTATAAGACCGTACATGTGATAACGCAAACTATAGAGATCAAAGCCTTAAACGGTCTAGCTGGATCTTAATGCTTGTATGATTCTTATATGAATTTATATACTACGTATGTAGTCCCTATAGAAACGCGCGCCGAAATGATTTTTCGGTCTTGAAACGCTAACTCTATTAAACTACCGCAGTAATATCACGAGTTAAATTGACTGGCAATTTAACAATTTTTGATGCTTATTCGCATCTTCGAAATGATCTTAATAATGATGAATAATATATTAAAATCTGTAAATAATTAATTCTTATTGCGAAAAATATTATCTCGGCCGGAAGTCGAACCCGGATCTCTTGCATACCGTGCGAGCGTCCTAAGCCTTTAGACTACCGAGCCCTTAGTAATATTCTTCGCAATAATTGGCATATGAAAGAACAACACCTCTTTAGGCGACGTAAATAAATAATATAATATATTATGGGACCGTACATGTGATAACACAAACTATAGAGATCAAAGCATTAAACTAAGTTAAAAAGTTAAAAAGTTAATTAATTTTAACTTAACTTAGTTACATTTGAGACTTTTAACTTTTTAACTTTATTTAGTTGCATTTTATTCGTAACTAGTAATTTTTTATTTAATTCTTTGAAGTTAAGTCTAAGACATAATATGCGGCAAAAGCGATAACTTAAAATGAGATGAAAATTGCAAAAATGAGCAAATTTATTAGGTGTTGACCAATGAAATTATAAATATTCTAGTGAGAGAGAGAGAGAGAGAATTTGTTCTCTTTTGTAATTTTCACCTCATTTCAAATAACACATTCGAATCCCAGATTTCAATCTGTCAGAAATCGTGTATTTCGATGTATCTAGTTTCTGATAGGTTGAAATCTATTATTCCTTATTACTATCGCTACTCCCTCGTATTGGGTCTGAAGCTTTAGTCATATCACAGCCTAGTATTCATAGTCGAATCTTATATACTAAACAGTATACAGGGTGTCCCAAAAAGGGACACCTAAATATCTCGAGAAATATAAGTTTTACAGAAAAGTATTTCAGACAAAAGTTATATGGATTAAAAATATCTATTTACTGTAAATATCTATTTACTGGTTTAAAAATACCTATCAGTTTGACCTTGGGTTGCGTAGCCAATTTTCAGAGTTTTTTCCGTAAGGGTTACGGAAAAAACTCTTAAAAGTTGAGTGTTTACACTTTAAAAAACACTGAAAAAATACACAAGGTAACACTCAATTAATGATTATTTTGGACGCTCAACCTGAGTATAACTCTCAACTTGAGTGTTATTGATGACTTGAATGTTGAGTGTTAATCTCAACTTGATAGTTAACTTAAGTGTCAGGATGAAATCGCACGATGCGGAAAATGATTGCGGAACAAAGAATGCGTCATTCAGCGGACTCAACAGTTGAGTGAGCACTCGCTGTTATTGGTATATTCTTCTAGATCTAAAATTCTGATTGGATAAGCTAAAAGAATACACCAATAACAGCGAGCATGGCACTCGCACTCAACTGAATGCGCCCATTGAAACAACCAATTAGCGCTATTCGGAATAACGCAGAATAAAGCCGATTGGTTGCTTTTGTGACATATTTTCTTTTCCGCACCGTGTGATTTCACCTTTAGACCCTACGTACAATGGAGGAATAAGTATTATTATAGGAATAAAAATAAATATTAAAATTTCAAAACAAATAAAAATTTCGGAAAAACAAATAAAAATTTCAGAATAAATATTAAATTGTAAACGCCATTATTTTTAAGTACTCAAATATTTGCGGGCGTCTACATTCAATATTTTGGCATTTATTTTAATTATGGAAATTAAAATTAAAATAACTGTTAAGTTTATATACTCAATTTTGAAGGCACTCAAAGGTTTAGGATTTACGCTCATTTATTGCGTGTCATACCCAAGTGTTGAGGGTAACCTTTAGATATTTAGTGTATAAACTCAAACTTGAGTGTGAACGTTGTAAACACTCAATCTTTGAGTGTATATACTCAATGTTTGAGTATAAACACTCACAATTTAAGTGTAAACACACAAATTTCAGACTAAACTCCCAAAATTTTTTGGTTTACACTCAAATTTGAGTATAAACACTGAAATTTTCAGAGTTTTTTCCGCAAGGGTTGGGGTTAGGAAATCTGTCACACACCAATTTAATGCAGCGTTATGTGTTTCAGTATTTATTTAGAATCGTTATCTCACCTCCCATTTTAATGAAATTAGACTTATTCGACGTTTTTTCATTTAAAACGAAAGACTGCTCTGCTTTTGCTATGTACGAAAAGTTAAAGAGGTTCGACTGTTAGTCGAAAACCAACTTAGAGACTTAATTTTTTATATGTTGTAGATAAATACTGTGCACAAATAAGTAATCCTATACTGTTAATATTGTTCAAATTGTGAGATTATTTGTGTGTATAATATTTTCTTGTAATATTATTCTGAAATTAACCATTTTAGGCATGTCATCTTATGGGAGGCGATCCAAAGTAGATAATCACCGATTTAATACACACTCAGCCAACTTAAGACTTTGAAAAACTAGAATTTGACAAATGAAATATCAACAATTATATACAAGAAAGAAAAATCAGACTTTACCGTATGGATTTAAATTTAACCTCAATAGTCGTCAACTTCAACACTTAATATCTCGGTTCGCGGGACTAAGTACAACATTTTACTACCAGATTTTTTTGTTTCATGCTTTTGCATCGTGTCGAATGAGCATAATTTCATTGAAATTGAAGGTGAGGGGCGTCTTCTAAATAATTATTACCTAACTAAATTATACGAGAAATCGAATAACATCCTAATTCTAAATTGTCTACCGTGTGTGCGATTACAGGTTAGTGTGTAAGGTTATACCATTCTTAGGCTCGAAATCACGTGCGTTTTCAGAAATATGTACATGCGTGTAAATGTTTGGCGTATCTCAAACATGAATGTATGATGTAAATATGAAGAAAAAAGTATTTGATTTTTTATTTCTTATATTTACATTATATTTGCATTTTGGCATCTAGGTGTTAATCGGCAAGTGGAATCCCTATTAGAAACTATCGGAAACTATACATTACTTCACACAGAAAACCATTACGAATGAGGATTCAAAACGTTCATTAAAAACTATAAAACTTTTTTCTATTGTTCTTTATAGTAAATTTTAAGCAGGGTAGGATAATGTATAGCAACATAATAATCACATTCTAGTTTTATAATAATAATACAGCAAATTATAAAACTGTTATATGAATATTACATATATGTATAACATCTTAAGTTCCATGTTATATTTATCTATATTATATAGCTACAATGATTCGTGAGTGGGAAATTACAATTAACATGGACGTAGAATGTTATGCACACATTATATTATTTGTTATATGGAACTATATTCCGTTATGAAAGCAATATAATAGTTATATATTTGTTTGCTGGGAAATTTTTACCTGATAGTAGACGCGATATATATGCTGTTGAGCGATTGCAGCTGTTAATAAAAATGGTAATTTGACAGGTACATTGAGTCTTGTTGATTTAGCAAAGATAAAGTATCGATAATTATTAATAGAAAATTCTGTGACTGGCGTTCCATATTATACATTATCAAAAGAAAACGTACTCTATTGTCCACAATTACATTTGGTGAGTAATTTTCTTGCTCAAATACTTCTGCTAAGCGCTACAAATCTTGATGTTTCCGTGACGTTTAACCTCGAATAATTTTCGAAGTGAACACGATATCGATGGGAACTTTTTGTACGTTATTTTTAATATATGAATATACTTAAAGGTGTGCGCAAAAATTCAGTTAAGTGGGGATTTTTTCTAAGTAACCTCTTTTTTTAATCTAATGTTTATAGGCGCCGACTACGGGGGGGGGGGTGGGGGGGCATAGCAGTTTTGGCCCCTCCAATAATTTTATTGAGGGAGTAACGCCCCCTCAATAATTTTTTTAACGATTTCAAATAATTTCTGCGATCGACACTGTAAGGGTACATACCATTTAACACCCGCAACGCTTATGGAATCATTTCATCCTTGTTGTTTATCAAATGTTAAACAAGGACAAACGATGTTCGTGAGCGTTGCGAGCGTTAAGTGGAACGCAGTCTAAATAAGCGTTAAGCAGGAACGACATATAGCGGATTTATTGTCAGAGTTGGTGAAGTTTGTAAAAATAATTTTAACGATTCCTGTAAATACGTGTATAGCCGCGAACGTTCATTTTCTTTTTTAAGGAGATTATTAACGTATATACGAAGTACTATGACGCAACAAAGATTAAGTTCTGTGAGTATTTTATACATACACATGTAGAAGAAACAATGCAATTAGATATAAATGCTGTTGCAAATGAATTTATAAACCGAACTGAAAATCGGCGCGCTAACTTCGCACAGGAATAGGAAGACCGCGCACGTAAAGGTAGTACATACACTGTAATGAAAGTATGTAAATGCAATGTAAGTACCAGGAAAGAAAAGACCGTGAGAAAAATCATTTGATATCCTTTCTCGGGTGGCACCCAGTTGGACACGGCTCAATTGGACACGAGCCACTCAAAGCGCTTGAGACTACAAAGCTCCTAAGCACCGGTCGCTGTGATTGGTGATGTCCAATCGAGCCGTGGTCAATCGGGATCACCCCTCCTTTCTCGGCCCCCTAATATTTTTCATAAGTCGGTACCTATGCTAATGTTACTAAGCTAACTAGAAAAAACCATGATGTAAGAAGACAAGGCTATATTCCGATTTCCACCCGAGTGCTACCCAGGTATCATTCCATCCTTGTTATTTACCGAACATTAAACAAGGATGACATAACATCCGGAAAACACCCGGGTGGAAATTCGAACACGCCTCAAGGGTGTCCCGAGGATATGCAATAGGAAAGTGAATTTTGGGTAAAATTTGATTGGCAATTCCAATATGCCAGCGCTATTATACGCAGGAAAGTGCATAGAGGGCAAATTTGATTGGTTGTTTCCACTATTGCTATTGCCATTATGCGCAATGGTACACGTATTCTTACATCATGAAAAAAAACGTGACGTTGCTGGCGTAACATTTGCAAGTTTGTCATGCTAACTCTTGATATGACAGCATGATATCCACACACAGGCCATACCAGCTCCTTATCTTTTCTACCAGGGTCGTAATACACATAATAAAAATTTTAAAGTAAAGTAATATTAAATATCAAATATAGAGTTACATTACGAAATAAATCTAGCGTTTTGCAATTTTAAATGTTGTATACACATACAATAAAATATATAATATTTACTTTTATGTAAATATTTGATAAGTTAAGTAAATTTTAAGTTGCAAATTATAAAAATATATATCAATGATATAATTATATATTATGTAATTTAAACTATAATATATAAAGAGTATAATTTACGATGGTGAAAAACCTTTGCATAGAAATGTCGCATCTACTTTCCACCTTCAAGAAAAATGAAGAAGCATCATAGCAGAGTTTTTACTGCATACTAACCATTCAGTGACAGGATATAAATATCTCGAAGTTATCTTTGGGCCGACATTCGGGCCCAAACGTTTTGAATACAGGAGGAAATGTGATCATCGATCTGAATTAAAACGAAAATAATTCTAAAGGTAATAATTAATTATATATAATTATATATAAAACATTTTTTCCCGAAAAAAAAACATCTTAAAACATTAATTTGATTACAAATAAATCAGTACCCAATACAAATAAATTAATAAATAAAAATAATAAAATAGATTAATTAAAATTTATGTCAAAATAAACATGGCATTAATCTACAAATCAAAATGAAATAACAATGATTTTTGAAATTATAAATCTAATGTCTATTCAAACTTTAAAAGCAGTAATATCGAAATGTGACTATAAGGACGTTTCAGCAATGTTACGATAAAATGATTTATTTAGCAAAAGTAGCGGATTTTTATTGGAAACACGTCGTAACTGGATATCGACAAGTACTCAGATTTTAAGTTGGGGTAGAAATGGAATTGGGAGCAGGAGTATAGCAGTGAGAAAGTCATGAGATGAATTTTAATAAAAAAACTGCCGATGTGCTCCATAGTAAGTTACTCAGTTTAAGCTTGATGCTGTTGAAAGTTTTTCCGCTCAAAAATGATTTAATAACGAACTCTGTAAAGTATTTTTTGTACTTAATAATAATTATCTCTAAAAATTTCATGTGTTATGATTTAACTATAATACAAAATTAAATATAAAATAAAATACAAAACTAATTATACAGAGTATAATCAAAATAAGATAACAAACTTTGGCGCTAAGCTTCCTACAACAAAACATGAAAAAAATTTCGTATGTTCGCAAAACTCACTGTTACTAAGATACAGTTCAAAATGTTTACTAATAAGGGGAAATAAGAAAGTAATGCTCATTATTATTTAATATTATTTATTTTCAACTTTCAATTATAAAAATGTTCGAAGTATTTCCCATTTGATTCAAGACATGCTTGGACACTTCGGATTATGGACTGTCGCATTTTTTCAAAGATCTCGTGGCAATTGCAAATAGTGTCACAAGCATCAAAGATGCGTTGGCGTAGCATATCTTCATTGCCGATTGGAACTATATAAATTAAGGACTTCAAGGTTTCCACAAACAAAAATCTAGAGGATTTAGATCGGGGGATAGTAGGATATGCAATTGGTCTTGCAAATATTTTAAACTATATCTCAGTAACAATTGATTTACGAACATATGTTGATATTAATTTTTTTAATGCTTTGGTGTGGGGAGCTCAGCCCTGAAGTTTATTACTTTATTTTAGTTACATCTTTATTTTAGTTATAATATATGTATACGTATATCTTATTAAGAAATTAACAAACTATATGTACTACATTATTCCTTACAAAAATATTTCACTACTTTTATACGTTATATGGACCATTTTTATCCCGGTTTTTAGATCGTTCCACGGTTTCACTTTTATGTCCGCTTTTTACATTCTTAAGCACGCGTAGTCTATTGCGAGGGAACATGACGAGTATACACGAATATACATAGTATTTTTTAGTACATTGCTCATTTTCAATACTCGTTTTTTCGCTGATGAGTACACGTTAATAGGTTCTTCTTTCACTCAGTTTCATCCAATACGGAAAGAAACACGTTAAAGAATCGTGCATTTACTCATCGTTTGTTAATTACTACATCAATTTCAAAATTAAGCACATTTTAGTATTTTTTGAATATTTCGTATGATTTGAAATAAGTTGAAATAGAATTCATACAATAGGGTAACTACGGTATTTACATTGAGTGAGAATTTACGCCGCAGGAATAAAAAAAAATAGAACGATTGTGAATATAATTTGCACGCATCCAATCTGTTATATATCTTTATGTTATATTAGCTTTGTGTCATGATTTAATATTTGACTGTTAAAATTAATAAAACTATTGTTATTTGTTACTGATATTAATAAAACTATTTTTATATTATATGTTAGAGCTAAATTGATTCGATAATGTAGAAAGTAGCACAACCATGCATAATAATCCACATAAAATAATTACTGTAGGACGTATAAAAGATTTATGCCCATTTCTACCAATATAGATTAATTTTAATCTCGGTTCAACTTACTCTTCGTCTTTTTCTAATCTTTAGAACTAGAAAAAGACAAAGATTAAGTTGAACCGAGATTAAAGTTGATCTGCGTTGGTGGAAACGGACCTTAATAGTTATTTGATGATACATAAATGTAGAAGATGACAAAGAATGAAGTATAGCAAAATACATGTGCTTAACTCTTCTTTGTTCAGCTTGATATCTTACATATCCTCCTGTTTGAAATATACGGCATTTTTGTGCTCAAATTACACAGATTCGATTGAGTCGTTAAATGTGTTACACAAAACATGTACATTAGGGCCAAAATGGTTGCAACACTTTTTTTTCGATGGGTTTCGGAAAGCAGCCTATTCACCGAGTGATTAGTTCTTATTTTTCGATTTATGAATAAGAACCATTTAGCTAACCGTATATCATACCATAACATATGCAAAGATTAGAATTATTATCTATTACTTCTCATATACATACGTGTATATTCATCATTCTTATTCCTTAAAACTTTTTAAGGTAATTATTCGGATTAATGGACACCACGCCGATGACCTTGACCTTAACAAATGTCATCATAATCCTGAGTAATCTTTAAAAGATTTTAGGGGCTATCGCTGTTCGTTCAAATGTTATTGACAAATAAAATTTTTTAAATGTCTTATTTCTGTCATACACATAAAATGTTACCTCAGCTCCCCCTGCTTAGAACTTTCCATGCGAAATGAGATTCCTTCTCCTCTGTTTATAGGGACACACAACTTTCCACCTGAAGGGAGGATCACCCCACCTTCCACCTTGTCTAGGGGCGTACGACTTTCCACGCGAAGCAAGGTCCACCCCATCTCCCCCTCAACCAAGAGGCGACTGATTTTCCCCTAAATAGATGAGGTGAAGCGCCTCGCTTCACATAAGAAGTCGTACACCCCATGGCAAGGAGGGAGGCGGGATTGGCTTTTCTATATATGGAAAGTCGTATGCCTATCAGTATATAGCAGAAATAAAACATTATTTTTTAAATTATTTGTTAATAACTTTTGAACAAACAGTGACCGTCTAAAACTTTTTGAAGGTCACTCAGGGTCATGACTTTGATAACATATGTCAAGATCTAAAGATACCTTTTCTTATTATTTTGATACTTTTCATCACTTACCCGTAAGCAGTATGCGATTTCGTTATTAGTAGGAGATCCCGGGAAAATTCTAACTGGATCTTGTTCAGGGCGAATAGACCTACAATTTGAAGGAGAGTAATAACCTATTTTAACGCGTGGAACCTTGCTAAAATCGACCTTGAACTCGAAATTTGGTCATTTTTTCATATTGATCGGTCTGTATTTCTTGTATGTTAAGACATATATCGTAGTGATAAATAAACTGTAAATATACCGAATAGAGAAGCAAGCGCGCCGTTCGAGTTTTACCGTTTTGAGGCTCGCGGTGCAGGACGCTTGCCAGGCCATTCCTGTTCCACGTGGCCCAGCCCTTACGGAAAAAACTCTTAAAATTTGAGTGTTTACACTTTAATAAACACTGAAAAAGTACACTCAAGGTAACACTCAATTAATGATTATTTTGGACGCTCAACCTGAGTATAACTCTCAACTTGAGTGTTATTGATGACTTGAATGTTGAGTGTTAATCTCAACTTGATAGTTAACTTTAGTGTCAGAGTGAAATCACACAGTGCGGAAAATGATTGCGGAACAAAGAATGCGTCATTCAGCGGACTCAACAGTTGAGTGAGCACTCGTTGTTATTGGTATATTCTTCTAGAACTCTGATTGGATGAGCTAAAAGAATACACTAATAACAGCGAGCATGGCACTCGCACTCAACTGTTGAGTCCGCTGAATGCGCCCATTAAAACAACCAATTAGCGCTATTCGGAATAACGAAGAATAAAGCTGATTGGTTGCTTTTGTGACATATTTTTTTTTTCGCACCGTGTGATTTCACCCTTAGACCCTACGTACAATGGAGGAAGTATTATTATAGAAATAGAAATAAATATTAAAATTTTAAAACAAA
>NW_017298640.1:683671-687227 GCF_001594075.2 Trachymyrmex cornetzi | reverse complement strand
AACTCAAATAACTATTAAGTTTATATACTCAATTTTGAAGACACTCAAAGGTTTAGGGTTTACGCTCATTTATTGCATGTCATACCCAAGTGTTGAGGGTAACCTTTAGATGTTTAGTGTATAAACTCAAACTTGAGTGTGAACGTTGTAAACACTCAATCTTTGAGTGCATATACTCAATGTTTGAGTGCAAACACTCAAAATGTAAGTGTAAACACACAAATTTCAGAGTAAACTCCCAAAATTTAAGATTTACACTCAAATTTGAGTATAAACACTGAAATTTTCAGAGTTTTTTCCGTAAGGGAGGTGCCAAGCGATCATATATTCTCGACAGTAGTAGGCCGGATGGATACGCGTATTCAGCTATCTTTAAAGATTAATATCTCATTAACTATTAGGAAAATTATAAAATGGTACGGGACTTTTTGACTGACAATGAGTTTAGTCCGCTCTACCTGCGCATGAAATATTTGATAGTTATTCTGGGATACCCTGTATATTGTCATATATGGATATATTTTGTTAAATGTACATATGATTTCAATTAAATTAACAACATATTAAGTAGAAATACAGTGGCAACCTATAGAAATAATTAAAAATAACTTAAATTGGGTATAATTTGACATTACGATTTTAGTAGTGTATTTTTTACAATAATTTTATGTAAAAAATAAAAAAACAACAGCTTAGAAAGAGATGATTGAACAAAGATAAGTTTATTGTTTACGTACACGCGTTGTTTGAGCTTATCTATATTTATTAAAAAGATATAAACAATGCATTAAACAAAAAAGGAATTTTGAACGCAAAGAGGACATTCAATTAATAACACAAAATCACGCTAAAATTAGCCCTATAATAATAATTTTATTAAAAATCGTAAGGAATTTAATGTCCAAGAAATTACACAAGTGTAAAAATAACTAATGAAGGAACAAGTATTATTTTTCTTTTACAATGACGAAAATCGTCTATTTTTTGAACCTTCAATTTTGGAACTGAACTGTGTGCCAAATTTTATCTTATTGAGACATTAATCACAGAGAAGTTTGAAGATGAGGTGACAATTATTATCAGATCTGGGAATGTAAAAGAAAACGAATTTTCGCATAGACGTAATACGTGACCTCCCCCCCTCTCCCCCTCCAGCTGTAATAACAATTGTCACCTCAACTTGAAACTTCTTTGTAATTAATATCTCATCGTAAGGTATCATTTAACACACAGTTCATTCCAAAAACTGAGGGCCCAAAAAACGGGCGGAAAGGAACACTTTTTTGCGGTCATTCTTTCGTTATAGAGCAAATTTAATAAAAATTTACGCAGTCCGCTTTAAATGCCGACTTCTCACTGACCTTGATGTTGACCTTAAAATTTCAAGGAGATCAAAGTCATTGACCTTTTCCATCGCTCGTTATTCGTTAAAAAATCATTAACAAAAAAAGTTTGGAAAAAGATCTTTTGCCACTACATAAAATAGACACTTTCTGCTTTAAAATATATTTTCCGCTTTTCACACGAAGTGACTTTCATCCCACCTCTCCCTTTGCCAAGGGCACGAACCTATATACAACAGTACAATTATAAAAGTCGTGCGCCCTTTGGCAGAGGGGGAGGTGGGGTGAAGTCGCTTCGCATAAAAAGTCGAAACCCATATGCAATAGTATCTATAATTATGGAAGTCGCGCTTCTTGGTAAGAGGATAGATGGAATGGAACTGGCATC
The DNA here is from genome assembly GCF_001594075.2 of Trachymyrmex cornetzi. Lineage (NCBI taxonomy): Eukaryota > Metazoa > Arthropoda > Insecta > Hymenoptera > Formicidae > Trachymyrmex > Trachymyrmex cornetzi. The sequence continues at coordinate 685,496 of NW_017298640.1, read as the reverse complement.
GCCTGAAAAATCGTAAAATATATTTTAAAACAGGAAATGTCTATTTTATGTAGTGGAAAAGAGACATCTTTTTTCAAACGTTTTTTAATAACTTTTTAATGAATAACGAGCGACGGAAAAGCTAAATGACCTTGACCTTCTTGAAGGTCAAGGTCAACATCAAGGTCAGTGAGAAGTCATTTGGGGCGGGCTGTAAAAGTAAACTTTTACCGCAAATTTCGTATTAGAGCAAATTTTGATAGAAGATATTCGCAATTACTGTTATTATAAAATAAAATTTTCAATATAAATTTACGTACAAATTTTGAAATTCACAATTCAATGTATACAATCTAAATATGATAATATTTGATATTTTAACACCTCACATAAATTTATATTTGTACACCAAACGTTTATATACAGCGTGTCTCAGAATGACCGCTAAATATTTCCTATACTGATAGAGCGGATTAAACTGAGGCGAAAGTTTACCATTTTGCAATGTTCACAATTCTTTGCTTCACAAACATAAATTCACTGTTTTAAAAACATGAATTAACTGCTTTAAAACACAAATTCACTGCTAATTTGTATACTTGAAGCAGCAAATTTTTGTTTTTGAAGCAATTAATTTGTGTTTTTAAAGCAATAAATTTTGTGTTTTTAAAGCAATAAATTTTGTGTACTTAAAGTAATGAATTTGTGTTTGTGAAGCAGAGTATTTGTGTAATTAAAGCAGAACGGATACATAGCGCTGTATCGAATCGGAATGACAGACGTCTTAATCTCTAAAGTCTCGAATTTTAACACTTAACTCGATTCACGAAGCCGACCGCCGCGTTTTTGAACCCTTATTGAGATACGATAATCGCGATACTGAAAAACTTGACTCACATAAAGTTACACGGTCGGTCTCGTGCTAATCTCTACGCGTGTTGTTATCGCCAAGACACATTACCGTGTCTCCTGAAAAAGAGTTTGCAACGTTATAATCAAATTGTTGTTAAAACAAAATAATAATAAAAAATAACGATGTTACAAGTAACGCATACTTCCTTTCTCTGATATACATATTATTAATTTGTATACATAATGCATGTATAATTTCAATTTACATTCCATGTTAATACAAATGTATGATATTGTAGAAAAATAAAAATTCTTTTATTGCAGAAAGAATAGCACAACTTTGGAAAAATTCCATTTTCAAATTTCGAGGTTGCAGTTATACTCCGAAGATTCAAAGTATGTGGACCAATTACTTCATGAGATGGCGACCAAACCGATTTTTCATGTTGGTGAGTAGAATAATATAATCATTAATTAATCGAAAGGCTTATAATTTTTACAATTTTTGATAAATTATTATTTTTAATTCATTTTAAATTGTTATAATATATTAAAACTTCTTAACTATATTTTAAAAATATTACTTATTATATCTTTTTGTTACTTATTGCTTTGTATATATTATACATTTTTTGTATATTTTGCTGTATTAATATATGTATATATTATTTTATTATATTATTTTATAATATTTATTAATATATCAAATATATAATATTTAAAGGTCATAAAATTACTAGTCATAAATTTTCAAAAATCGCATTTTTGGGTTTTTACATTTTCATAATGCTTTATGTCTTAAGAACATTCTGTGAAAATTTGGAGTCGATACGATCAAAATTATTAAGTTATTTAGTTCAAATAATTAATTAATAATTTAAAAACTAATTTAAAATCGAATTATTCCAGTATATTTTGGAATATCTAACAATTTTTAGCTGGGAACGGCTTTAAATTTCGCGTGCTTTCAAAATAGTCGTTAGTTTATCGATTG
>NW_017298640.1:677696-683645 GCF_001594075.2 Trachymyrmex cornetzi | reverse complement strand
TTATTATTAGTTATTATTATTAGTTATTTTTAGTTCAAATAATTAATTAATAATTTAAAAACTAATTTAAAATTGAATTATTCCAGTATATTTTGGAATGTGTGTCTAATAATTTTTAGATGGGGACGGCTTTAAATTTTGCGCGCTTTCAAAATAGTCGATAGTTTATCGATTGTTTTTTGAGACTATCGAAAATCCATCGATAATAAAAATCCGTAGTAAACAGCACTACGCACGAGCAGGTATGAACTCGTTTTATTGGGTTGGCAAAAAAGTAATTGCGGTTTTTACTGATAGATAGTATCGCAGAAAACGTAATTACTTTCTTGCCAATTGTTTGACAGTTGTCACCGTAGTGAAATTTCTGTGCTGCTACAGCTGCGGAAGGTCTTCTATATGAGTGGATGATTCCGTTTAAGGTAAAAATTTAATTGTTTATATTAGTGTAGTCATGAGTTGAAACTTTAAACGCGTTTTTCTCGAAACAGAATTTTTGAAATCGGTGACCACGATTTCTCAAAAAGTACTTAACCGATTTTTAATATTTTTTTTTTATTTATTCAGGATGTCAAAAACTAGTCTTTGAACGAAGAATTTCTTAATTTGCTCAACAGTTTTTTTTATATTCACCAAAAAACGAACAAAATTTTTATCGAAAATCGAACATTCACGTTCAAATGTCTGCAACTTCTTTATATATTATTATTTCGTAATATCCTTCGTTCAAGGACTAGATTATTGAATATATTAAATAAATATTTTTGTTTTTTTTTATTTTAGATTACCCAGAACCGAGTAATAATGGTCACCGCAAACCTCTTGTCGCCGACAGTCGCCTGAGAAAATACCTACCACGCTCACAATTCATCACATTTTTAAATGTAAAATACAGGATTTGTAGTCTAAGATGTACACAGTAAGAAATAAGCATTTAAAAAAAAATCCTAGTTTTTTATTTAAAAATTCCCAAAAATCCCTTCTTTTTCATCCTCCTGACTAATAATGCTCCCTTAAGTTAAATCCTTGATCGATGTAATATTTTTCGCAATAAATCATTCGCATATTAAAAATTTTCTTTAATTTTATTGTAGATATTCTTACTAAAAATACTTATTAACATAAAAAAATATATAAAATTGTACAAGCAATTTAATAATTTTTTTATTAGCATAAAGAAAATATTAAATTGCTTGTACGATTTAATATTTTTTTGTATGCTATTAAATTATATTACTATTCTGGTGCTGATAAATGTGTTTCAAAACCAAAAAAGATTTCGGCGCGCGGTATACAGAATCTGAATGTATATCTGGAGACACTGGTAGTGTCTCGGCGCTAAGCTGCGCGAAGCGACACTGCCGTGCCTCCTACATTTACACAGAAGTATGTATTTAATCACTAAGATCCATTTCGACTGAAACGGATATTTCTCGTATTTATTTAGATTTATTCTTGTCGGTCCTATTCTCAACATATTATATTATTTTAAAAATTTTCCCATTACATCCTATTCTTGTGAATGTATTTACATTATACGTATCACTTTTTCTCGTTAATTAAATGTTATTTGTTGCAATAAAATATATGTTCTTTTCGCAATTTACAAAGAACAATAGTATATGTTATATGTTGCAAATAAATATATATTCTTTTTGCAATTGGCGCAATTTAAAGATTTTATTTCATTTTCTTTTTTAATACATGCATACCTACTACTGAGGGACAATTTATAATAAAAAATTAACAATATTATCACTTGAATTATATTACTTATGTAACGGTTTTTTTTTAGTTTTTATGTAACAGTTTTTATGGATTTATGAGAGGTATACTTGGCGTCTTTTTTTTTTTATCTTTTTTTAAAAAAGATTATTTTTATCAACATGAGAAAACGGTACTAAAAAGTTTTGAAAAAGTTCTGAAAAAATTCTCAAAACTTTATGAGAAGAAAATGAACAATTTTTATCTCTCATTGTTTTCTGTAAAGTTGATAGTATTTGAGTAAAAAATTATTGAAAACCAATATTCAGCGACTTTTAGTAAATAATATCTTGTTAACTATCACGAAAATTGCAAAATGGTACAGGACTTTCCGATTCAGTTTAGTCCGCTCTATCTGCCCACGAGCGTTATCGGTAGAATTATCAAACACCCTGTATGTAGATATACACAGATAATAAGTTTTACATAATATTCACAGATTTCCTATTATTGATTTTGTATTAATTTTTAATTTGGATTAATAATTACATCTAATACACATTTCTGATCACAAAATTGCTAATAGCCGCGTATACTTATTCAGTAATATATTTTCACAATATGGCGACATACTCGGACAAACCTAGTTCTATTTTTCGCTAGATATATCGATTTCAGAGTCCCGACTGTTAATCTCGTGAATATTGTATATTTAATTCAGACCACAGACGACGGACGGTTTATTATTTGACCGCGACGAATCCTCGATGAATTATTGTTAATTCACGTTACTTATTGAAGATTTTTTATGATACAAGAGCTCTCTCTCTCTCTCTCTCTTTCTCCTTTTTAAAAAAATCACTAGTTGAAACATATAAATATTATCTCTCTGTGAATTATTTTAATTACAATATACACAGTAACGCGCATTCTTCTTTATAAATTCAATTATATTTTGTCTGATATCAAACGATTTATTTCCTTATATGCATAAAAAAGTAAGATATTAACGAGAAAATATTTTATGTCAATATAAAATATGCAATCTCTTAAAAAATTGTTAATTATTAGATTATTTTATTATTTGTATCTATATGTAAAGAATATTCTCTTAAAGTGAATCAGTGACTTTATTGCTACACTTATAACTGATGTAATCATCAACAAATGTTTACCGTTTTTTAGCAATAATACATTGATTTATTTTTAGAGAGCAGGAGAATTAAATGTATGTAAAAAAAAGCCTACGGTTTCATTTAAAGGAAAGCCTATTAATCATATTAATACTTCTTAAAAAATGCATATTACAAAAAATTTGTTTTATGCATTATCTTTCTCTTCAAACTATGAAAATTCCATTTGAAATATTTTTAAAAGATAAAATATAATTGAAGTATTTAGGATAATTCATTAAAATATTCACCTTATATAATTAATTATACGTACTATAGTATAACCACACTAATTATAATATGTATTTGATATTTGATATAATCAATATACATGTTTAGAAATGTATTATCATTAATGTTATAGTTTCACATCAATTTTCGTTTTGTACTAGGCAGTATAAAATAAAATGTTAGCTAAATATGCTTACAAAAAGTGCTATCTAAAAATTTATGAAATGATTTTTGTTATAGTTCAAAAAGACGGTGGTACACAATTAAAACTAGTTATTGATTACGGCGACAACATACAGGCATTGTTTAAACCGATGCGGTAAGTATATATATGTAGTTAATACGTATTATATTTAATACTATTATTAATATTATTTCTTAATACTATTAATATTATTTCTTATTCTTTCGCCTTAAACTAAAATATTATAAATAATATAAAAACTAAGGCTCAAATAATTTACAAAATTAATATAACAAGAATAGGTCTACGAGCTAAAAAAAGCAAGGTCTTAATGCCGTGTTATTAAAAAACAAATAGTTTATTGTAACAAACGTTTCGACCCCAATTGGGTCATTCTCAATGGTAACCTTGACACAATCTAAAACTCAACTACTCATTTAAATGACAAAACCTTGACAAAACATGTGATGTGATTTGACCAGAAATTATAATAATATATCAAATTCATCGTTGTGAATGTACCACTATCGTTGTGGATGGTTGTGAGAATTGTTCGATATATGAACGTGAAAACGTAGATACAACATTACTCGGTATATAAACGTGAAAATGTAGATACATTACAACGCTTGGTGGTCGTCAACGGTTGTCTTATAAAGTAAACCTTCAAAAGCACAGTCGCAAAGGCTTAGAATTACATACATTGACTGACCAATGAAACAACTCTGAGTTTAAAATAATATTTCAAATATTATATTAATGCAATGATAAGGTATTTCAAAATTTTATCTAAACGAAATGTACAAATTTACATAAGTATTGATGATATATTAGAAATATAAGTAAATATGAATATAAGCATAACACAGGCCGACAAGATTTTTAACCCAGAAACCAGACCATACTTTTCTGAAGTTTTTTAGTGCGCTGTATCCAAATCCGACCACAGAATTGCTCCATCACCTTAGGTTTTCGAGATATCCTAACCTAAAAGTGCAAAAAACACGGTTTTTGGCTATATTCGGGTGGATATTACGTCGCGAATTAATTTTTTTTCTGAAATCTCGTTGCAGCATCTAAAAGTACTAATCTTACCATTCAAAACCCTTTTTGAATTTTTGCGATATCTTTTTTTGTCTCGGAGAAATCGTTGAATGAAAATTAGTACTTTAGCGTTTTCGTTCAAATCTTACCAAAACAATGAGGAACATATACTAATGAAACCTACCTTAGAACATATACTAATGGAACGCGCATTGCCTATGCTTCCCATTGTTCTCGCTGATCAAACATCTGTGCGAGAGAGAAAGGTATAAAGTCCTAAATGTTCGCAATGCGCATGTGCAGCACCGTCGTCTGTGTGAATTGTACGGTTGTGTTTTAACTGTAAGATTTGAACGAAAACGCTAAAGTACTAATTTTCATTCAACGATTTCTCCGAGACAAAAAAAGATATCGCAAAAATTCAAAAAGGGTTTTGAATGGTAAGATTAGTACTTTTAGATGCTGCAACGAGATTTCAGAAAAAAAATTAATTCGCGACGTAATATCCACCCGAATATAGCCAAAAACCGTGTTTTTTGCACTTTTAGGTTAGGATATCTCGAAAACCTAGGGTGATGGATCAATTCTGTGGTCGGATTTGGATTCAGCGCACTAAAAACCTTTAGAAAAGTATGGTCTGGTTCCTGGGTTATTCATTTTTTGAAATTTTGTCGGCCTTTGTAATTTACATAATAATAAATCAATATGAATATTAAAAGGGCATAGAACTAGTATTCAAATGAACAAATTTAATTAAAATAATAATATTACAAACGTTTCGACTCCGATCGGGTCATTTTCAATCTACATAAAAATATATCATAAATAACGGTTACATTTGTAAAATCTTTAAAAAATGAATATATTAATTGTAACATATCCTGATGTCGAAAACATAATCTTGTCATTAATATGAAAAGTATTCCATTAATATGGAAGTTGTCCAATTTAGATTTTGTCGAGGTAATACTCCAAGAGCTTATGGGTTGACTAAAATTCACAAAACCAATTATCCTCTTAGAATCATAGTTTCATCTGTCAATATAGCCCGTTATACAGGGTGTCCCGAAAAGGTCGGGACATCTAAATACCTCGGGAAATTTAGGTAAGTTTTACAGAAAAGTATTTCAGACAAAGGTTATATGGTTTTAAAATATCTATTTACTGATCCTATCAGTTTGACCTTGGGTTGCGTAGCCAAGGTCAGGTCAAGGTTACATTGATTTTCTGAAATGGAACACCCTATTTTTGATTCAAGAATCCAATAGCTGATGTCAAGAGCTTTCCAAAACGCTATAATGAAATATTTTTTTATGAAGTACTTTTCAAGTTATAATGCTTCAAAGTTAGAGTATCGCCGGCATTAGCATTACCCAAAATATTTAATTTTGGAGACTGGCCAGTCAAAGCGAGATCGGTCCGTGAATCTTAATCTTCAGTTAACGCACAAACAAAAACATAATGCGTGGTATTACATATCTTGGGTAATGCTAGTGCCGGCGATACTGTAACTTTGAAGGATTATAACTTGAAAAGTACTTCATGAAATAATATTTCATTATAGCGTTTTGGAAAGCTCTCGACATCAGCTATTAGATTCTTGAATCAAAAATAGGG
>NW_017298640.1:652152-677134 GCF_001594075.2 Trachymyrmex cornetzi | reverse complement strand
CCCGCCCGATGATCCAGAATAACGCCAGAGCGGAGATATAAAGGTAGGCCCGATACTTTCCGGACAGACCTCGTATTTCCCGAGATATTTAGGTGTCCCGACCTTTTTGAGACATCCTGTATAACTTATCACTATATTTACACAAAATTATTAATGATTCAATACTTAAAGCTCCAAGTTATATTAAAAATAGTGTTGATTTAATTGATAAATTAAAATGCATTAAACTGGAATCTAATTCATCACTGGTTTCATTGGATGTGGTTTCCTTGTTCACTAACATATCTATAGATTTGGCATCTGATAGTGTTGTTAGAAGGTGGGAATCCATATCTAGGGGGACAAAAATTACTTTAGATGAATTTATGATAGCCTTTAGATTAATATTGAACTCGACAGTTTTTATTTTTAATGGTATATTTTACAAACAAATTTTTGGAACTCCTATGGGATCCCCATTATCACCTATAGTAACAAACATGGTCATGCAGGATTTCAAGGAAATTGCAATTGGATTATTGCCTGTTCAGTTATCTTTTTATTACCGGTACATTGACGATATTTTAGCAGCCCCATCCGAAAGCATTAATGACATCTTAAACATTTTTAACTCATTACACACAAGATTGCAGTTTACTATGGAAGTTGGCAAGAAAGGTAAAATAAGTTTTTTAGACACTTTAATTATTGTTAATGAATGTAATTTGATATTTGATGGCTAACGTAAAGCCACTTTTTCTGGCAGATTCCTTAATTTCCAGTCTCAACATCCGGTCTGTCATAAGAGAGGAGTGATATATAGTGTTATAGATAAAATAGTTCGCTTGTGCCATCCAACTTTTCAACAGAATAATTTGACTGATGCAATTAATTATTAATATATTTTTGAACAACGGATACCCTCTTCAATTTATTTTTTCGACAATCCAGAATAGAATAAAATACCATATTAATAATATTAATGTGAATAATAATAACATTTTGTCAAATAAATTTTTCGCTATTCCATTTGTCAGTTCTATTTCTGAAAAATTTAAACCTATAACTAATGTGGTCGATTATAAATTGGCATACACTATTCCCAACACACTTAAAGACTACATAAAAAAGGGAAAAGATAAACTAGAACATACAAAGAATCAAAATGTAGTTTATAAAATATTAGGTGTTGAACTTAATTCCTGCCGCTCGCTGCTAGAGAGTGCTGGCTCCAACGCTGGTGAGTTTCGACGATGAAGTCGTATGTCTTTTGTAGTTTAGAACATCGCTGAAAATGATTCAATCCTCACAGATTAGATTTCTCGACGCCAAAGAGATTTTCCAATCGATTGAAAATGAATCGCGATAAGCTGTTTTTTTTTCGACATCTGCTTCTTCACTACTTCGACCACAAGAAAACCGCAGCTGAAGCGCATCGCTTATTATCCGAAGTGTATGGTGATGAAACTCCATCGGAAAGAACATGTAGAGTTTGGTTTGAACGCTTCCGAAACGGTGATTTTGATGTGAAAGACAAAGAACGTCCAGGACAGCCGAAAAAATTTGAAGATGTCGAGCTGCAAGAATTGCTTGATGAGAATCCAGCTCAAACGCTTTTAGAGTTGTCGAAATAGTTAAATGTTACTCCAAAGGCCGTCTCAAAACGCTTGCATGCCATGGGAAAGATTCATAAGGAAGGGATATGGCTACCACATGAGTTGTCAGAAAATATCATTTTGAATCGTTTGTCTATTACGACTTCTTTGCTTGCCAGGCAAAGAAAAAAGAGGTTTTTGTGGTGCATCGTGATTGACGATGAAAAATGGATTTATTTTGATAATCCTGCGGAAAAAATCATGGATGGATCCCGGCCAACCATCCGCTCCAACGCCGAAGAGGAATATTCACGGGCATAAGACCTTGGTGTGCGTTTGGTGGGACCAAGAGGGTGTGCTGTATTACAAACTCTTGCGTCCAAATAAAACCGTTACACCTGATCGTTACCAACAGCAATTATGCCGATTGAGTGACGAATTGATGCAAAAAAGATCATCCGTAGCCAACAATCGACGCAAAGTCATTTTGTTGCATGATAACGCTCGACCGCATGTTGCGAAAAGCATGAAGCAAACACTTTTACAACTTGAATGGGAAATCTCCAGCGTATTCTCCAGACTTGGCACCATCGGATTACCATCTCTTCCGATCGATGCAACACGCACTTACTGACACACACTTCTCCAGTTACAAAGAAGTCCGAAAATGGGTGGATGACTGGATCGCCTCGAGAGACACCGCGTTTTACCGTCGTGGAATTGCCCTGTTGCCGGAGAGATGGTAAAAAGTAGTAGAAAATGGAGGAAATTAGTTTGATTAAGGTATTCATTCATCTTCCCTTCGAAATAAATCAATTTTTGAGACGAAAAAACGGCAGGAATTAAGTTCAACATTGCGAAGCAAGCTATGTAGGCCAAACTAAGAGACAACTAAGAACAAGAGTAAATGAACATGTTTCTGATATTAATAAAGGTTCAAAATCCCCTTCGGTAATTACTAATCATAAAATTGAAACGAATCATGATTTCAAATAGAATAGTGTAAAAATATTAGTTATAGAACCTTCTTACAGAAAACGATTGATTTCTGAGATGGTCCACATTAAGAAACAAACACGGTATAAACAGACAAGACGATACAGAGTCATTGCCTGACACGTATATTAATATGATACATTCTCTTTCCATTTCTTAAATTTGTCACGGTTCCTGTCTTCTCTCGACATTCTGCCTGTACATTACATTACTTGAGATGATTAAGAGTGGTCACGTAAATAAGTGCAAAATAGTTAAACTTATAAAATGCAGTCACAACGCAATGAAATAACATATCACGGGATTTATTATATTAAGTGACAAGGTAAAAAACTTTTTGTTACATATTATGACAGGTGTTCTTTATATATAACTTTAAGATTCACATTTTGCATAAATCTTTTCCTAGATATATTTTTACTTGCAACCTCGACAAAATCTAAATTGGACAACTTACATTTTTCATATTAATGACAAGATTATGCTTTCGACATCAGGATATGTTACAATTAATTTATTTATTTTTTAAGACTTTATACAATTGTAAACGTTATTTATGATATTGGACAATTTACACTTTTTATATAAATAATAAGTTTATGCTTGCGACATTAGGATATGTTATAATTGATTTATTCATTCTTTAAAGATTTTACAAATGTAACCGTTATTTATGATATATTTTTATGTACATTGAAAATGACCCGATCGGAGTCGAAACGTTTGTAATGTTATTATTTTAATTAAATTTGTTCGTTTAAATACTGGTTCTATGCCCTTTTAATATTTATATTGTTTTATACATATTGAGCCTTATTATATTACTTTATATAATAATAAATATCTCGACGCGCGCATAAGACAGCTTCTATAACTTGGAATAAGATTGCACAGATCTGCTCCCTGCTCATGTGCGTGCGTGCGTGCGTGTGTTCAGTTTTTTAAGCAAAATCTTTAAAGGTTCGAGCTGTCTCAGATGACATTATAGCGTGCCATATAGTACACTGACCTATATCTAGAACTTTACACAAGTACGTTTGACTTGTAACATGCATCCCAGAACGTTGACCACAGAAGAAGGGTTTTAATTCTTCAGTGATTTTCTCCTCACTCCGAAAATCCCTTTAAAATAAAAAATTCTACGGCTTGGACTCACTGTAACAAGATTACAGTGAAAAAAAAGAAACTTGGCGTGCACAGGTCACATTAATTGCATTTCTATGAATATATTATCTGTCAACACTGTATTTGCATTATGAAAAAGTTAAAATAATAGATATTTTACTATATATTTTATTATATGTATATATATATACATATATATACAGATAGTAACGTATAGTATGTGGGACATGAAATTCTTTATATCCTGTTATTAATTCAATGTATAAAAATTCACATGCTTATATAAGTACGTTTAGTCTTCCTATTTGTAATATTTTGAATTGATTTTCTCGTACATATACATGTGAGCGCGTATATGCATGCATGTATATATATTCTAATTAGGTATCATTATAGCACAAATTAGGAACAATCGCATGCAAATTACGAGCGAGAGGTTAGCTTCTATGACCTGTGTGAACGATGGTGGTGGAACCACAGAATGTCGCAAAGTTCTTGGCGTATCTTGAGATCACAGGCAGACAGGGCGCAAAATTATTTGGGCAGTTTGTCGGTGCAACGGCGCCGTGAGATGTTACTACGATAATACCCAAGTTGACATCAAAATATTGCTCAAAACGCTGTTTTAATTTCATACACAATCTATACGCTTTGCATTTATTTCTACTAAGGTTACTATAATTTATTTTAAATAAATTAAAATTGAGATTTAAATAAAAAAAAACGTTTAAAAATAAACGATTAACAGTTTGGATATATTTGATAAAGTAAATGAAATAAAAAAATAATCCCTTATATATACCAACTCAATTATTTTAATGTTTGTAACTTCTAAGTTACATTTACATTTGTAATAAAAATATAATATCTTAAATAAAATTTTTCTGTTTCTTTGCATAAAATCTAAAAGTGATAAAAGTATAAAATTTTATATAGGACTTTTCATCCAAAATTTCAAAATCGATTTTTTCCTCCCAAAACAAAGGCAAAAGATAATATATAATAATTTTAACACCACAGGGTATTTTTTGTCTCTTGCACATTACTTTTTAATGATAGAATCTTAAATCAGTTTAAAGTTTATTTCTTCTTAGTGTGAAAAGGGAAAATAAATTTCTCAATTCTTAGCATAGTTAAAATTCAAATTAATAATAATATTACGTTGAAATTCAAAATTTTACACTTATCATTTATAATTTGAAGATTATTAATGCGACGGTACCAGTAGGTAAATGATTTTTACTAAATTAAGGCAATTTTTTTTAAAGAAGTGATAACTAAAAAATGTGCAATAAAACATATTTTAATATATAATACATTATATAATATTTGGTAACACGCAAGCATAAGTTGGGGGTAAAACCATACAGAGATGAGAAAATTAATCCTTAATCTATTTAATCTTGTTTTCAAGATATAAACATTTTCGTGTTTTAATCATTCTTGTTATATATATTGTGTTATCATAACATCTCGTTACAGAAATTATATATTTACATACATAAATATGTATATATTCTTTGCTTGTATTCAAAAAAATTATTTCTTTGGATCAAAGAAATTTTCATTGATCCAAAGAAATAATTTTTTGGAATACGATCAAAAAAATATTTCTTTGAAATCAAGATATTTTTTTTCAGAGCACTGAATGCGTTGGTATTTTATATTTTAAATGCTATACACGTTGCACTGTAAGGATATATCCAGACAAATTTGCATAACCATATAAATATAGTATGCATAAAGAAAATTATCCAATCGCATTTTCATTATAAATACATGCATGTAAAATATTTAGATAATTTTCTTTATGATACGATAGCAGCTGTCTAAAGGATAGACCCTAAGTATTGTTTATTTAGCTTTTATATTACGCGAGTATCATATTATTTACTAATCTGTAACGTCTAATGATAATATTTTTATCGTTATACATATATATATATAATGCAAATTTTTCATATACCGGGTTTCTGACCACCCATACATCCCATTTAAAAACGAGGGAAGTGGTTATTTTGAAAAATGTTTCAAACAAAAGTTGTTGGAGATCAAATAATGCATTACATTCAAGTCGACCTTGACATGATCTTCACAACGTCACCCAAGGTCAATCGCATACCCCCATGTAATGTATTACTTGATCCGCAACAACTTTGAAACATTTTTCAAATTAACCATTCCTTTCGTTTTTAAATAGAGTGTCCGGGTGGTCTGAAACATCCAGTATATTAAGTAGGTTTTTTATTCCTGCACTTTTTAGACTGCACACGCTTTTATGGAAAAATACTGTTAAACTCGCAGAAAACTATTAAAAAACTATTAGGACGAATAGTGCACAATAGTGTACACTAACCATTTCAATATTTTTTTCGCGTGTTCAATATTTTTCTGTAAGAGCAGTACAATAAGTTAAAGTGAAAAAAATATAAGTTTGTTTTATTTTAACTTGTTGCATTGTACATCAATTCAGAGAAAGAGAGAGAGAGAGAGAGAGAGAGAGAGAGAGAGAGAGCAAGAATAAAAATCAAACCTACAGTAACTATGTTATAATACATTGTCATTAGAAATTATAGAATTGGCATATCGGGAAGTAAGTACGCGTCACTAAAATTACAGTATGTGACTCCGGATATTTTACATCCCACAAATTAAAAAAGTTAACATAAGGTGCGTTTTGTTTCACGCATGACGCGTATGATATATCATTTTATCCTTTTTTAATATTTGGTGAACAACAATAAAATAATACATTATGTGCATCATACATGAAATGGAAAGCACTCATGGAAAATCACAGAAAGTATTTATAAAGAAGTGCACTTTTCTTTAAACCTTAAGGGGATGCTAAACCGATTACCCAACTCAATCAAGGTCGATAGTACAGACTTTTTTAATTCCAAATTCGATAACAGTGGTGATATCTTTTTTAATATCTAATTCTTGTTCCTCTATTGTGCGCAGGCCCTTACTCAAACGCATACATCTGTTCTTATCTAACATATGCCAGCACCATCTATCGCAAGACCGCGCAACTACTGCTACACGGAATTTCGGCTCTGTTGACAGTCCCAATCTTCGCAAAGCACCTGTATACACGTATGGTATTTTCTATTTGGTGGAAATATTTCTTTTCTAGACTTTCAATCTTAGTTCTACAAACTCGGTATCGTTTGTTTCAATAATGTGACCTCAGCTGCACGCTTATTTTCAAGATATGGACTCTAAAACTCTTATATCAAGCAAATATATATCTGAAGTGACAGCTGTACGAGCCAAAAGTGAATTTTTAATGAATCTGAAACTTTTTTCGATTTTTTCATAAAATCCGTGCAGCTGAGGTCCTGTTTGTGCGTACTTTAATTTAAGCAATAATACTTTTGCAATCCGTACATCCAATACAGAGATTTTTCACCGAATGGAAATGTGGTAAAACAGGAGGCTTTAGCATCGCCTTAAGAGGATACTGGAGTGACGACTGAATTGGCCGAATTTAATTGATGTCGATAGTATAGATTTTTTAAATTTCAAATAACAAATTTTGAAAATAGTGATATCTTTAATTTATTCCTTACATTATCGTTCTGTCTCGCTGCATACATCTGTTCTTATCTAATAGAATCACTATAATAAGAGTCGAGACATGAGCGATTTGCCTTCAGGATTGGCGCCATGTTTGGGATCGTGCGATGTGTTAGTGAAAACGTGAGTTTGTATAAACGTACTGTGTACATGTTAATGAAAATGTGAGTTGTGTAACGTACTCTGTACGTGTGAGTTGTGTAAACGACGTCCCAGCAATGGCATCCTTCCAGTCTCACATGTTTCGATTCTTATTATAGTGACTCTATTATCTAACATATTGCAACGTCATCTCTTGCAAGATCGAACACCTACTGCTAGACACAATTACTACTTTGTTTACCATTCCGAGCCTTCGCTCAGCATTCGTATACACGTAATTTGCAGATCGATATAAATCTTTCTTTTTAAGCTTTTAATCTTACAGTTAGTTTTATAAATTCAGTATTGTTTGTGCACATAAAACTCTGGATGCTGAATTGTTGTTTTGTTCATACGAGCTATAAAACTTTTGTATTAAGGAAACATCTATGTCAGATAATAGCTCTGCGAGTTGAAAAAATGTAAGTTTTTAACTTTTTCTTCAATTTTAATATAAAGTCCACTGTAGCACCTCTGAATTTTGCGTCTATTTCAGTTCTATACAAGAATTTTTGATTCCGTTCAGTAAATTCGGAGATTTATCGATCTGCAATGTCCCAACAATTTGGTCATTCTAATATCCCCTTAATACTAGGCTGAGATACACCCTATTGTTTTAATATTTTCTGGATTTCTTCGTCTATTATGTTTAAGGAGGTTGTAAGGAGAATGCAATATGTTAAGAATTGCTTGAAATTTGGAACATAGCTTTATCTACAAAGCATGCTTTTATGTAAATTTTTTCAGATTTTTTGACCAGCACTTTTTTCTGTAAATTAATAATAAAATTCTGGATTTTATAATAGACTATCTCTCTTTCTCCTATAGGAGACTCGATTCTATGTATCTGTTTTCAATAAATATTAATATTTGAAATGTTAAGAATCGAATAAATTTATGTTTAATATATAAAGCATAGAATATTAAAAATATATTTAAAGATTAAAACAACTTTTACCACTCAGTTTATTAATAATAGTAAAAAATATAACCAAAGATGTGACACTTCTGCCATTGAAACTGTTTGATGGAAAAAATGTGGCAACGTTGTTTCATCATCGCAAATCAAGAATATTCTATCATTTGAGTAGTGCCGTCAAAGTCTCACTACAAATGCTTCTAAGCATTTGATTTACTAATCACAGAATAAAAATTGTACTAAATGATTTGTCAAAGAATGCTTCAAAACATTTATAGCGTCACGTTAACCTTATCTACCCGTCAGACATTGCAGTCAGACATTGCGGTTTGCAGTGTTACCAACTTCGATTTTTCAGTTTTACACCGTTGCTAAATCATTTCTTGAGCTAAAAATATTTATTGTTTTAAAAAATATATGCTTATCTTTGAAACTTTTACACAAATAAACACTAATATTTTTTGCATTTTAATTGCATTATAATCCATATATTTCTTTAAATTTTAGTTATTTATTTCTTCCAATTTTAATGTTCAAATGTTGGCTATACTCCATATTTCTTTTATATTAAAGCATTCCCCTCTCACTGCCCACCTCAGCCTTACAACCTCCTTAAAATATTTAGAATACAATACTGCACAAAACGTCCAAAAATAATGGGACTTACAATTGCGTACAATCAGTACCTACAACGTACAATAACTAATGCGCTGCTGTTATGACAACATTGACAGCGCCACATTGGAAGAATAGTGACGAGTCAAATCACATTCACGCGTAACTATAAACTTGCTATACACAGCTATAAACAGCTATGTGTGCTAAGTACTGTAGCTACGAAGCATTTTAATGTAATGTATGTGCATGATGATAAAGAATTTAGATACGTTTGATATTTTTTTAGCTAACTGTACTAATTTATGCTTTTAATTTCAGCTAATGAAGTTTTATGCCACAGTGAATGTTTTTTATCTGTAATAAGCTAGAGCTTAGCAATAACACTAAGGCGGTAGCTCTTACAGCTAAGTTTGATTCAGCTATTGAAATTTAGCTGCTATTGCCAAGTCATTTTTTTCCGTGTATATTCGTGTATACTCGTCATCATTCCTTTGTGATATGCTGCGAATGCTTTAAAGTACGAGAAAAGCGTAAGAACGAGCTACTCGTAAAAACGAGCTAAAGACGGATTAAAGGTGATCCATAATATGACGTGTAAAAACGAATTAAAAAATTTTTCAAGGGTCTGATCTGATTTTTCAAAATACCACAACTAATCAAATTTAATTCGAAACGATAATATCTACAATCACTTCTCTCACTTGGATTTTTTACACAAACGGAGTTATATGGATTGGATTATATACAAACGCAATTATATAAGTAGTGTCCGGAGCGTGCGCTTTGAGCTATAGGAAGAACACCTCTTGAATAGCTGGCTCACTTCATCATCCCCTTCCTATTGTATCATTTTCTTTCTTTTGTAACTAGTTTTTGTAGTAAATGATATGACACGTCATTGTTTTACATTTTCAGACATGCCTTTAACCTCTATTGATATATAATAACTTTAATTAAACTTCAATTGAAATTCATTTGTCTTATGGCCTAAAACAATTTTATAAAAGTTTGTACATCTTTGATTTATACAGCCCAGGGAAATTAGATTTTTTAGAGGCAAAATTGCCATAAAAGATTTGTTTGCAGGAAGTTGTTTGAAATGATGTATTATACAACATCCTAAAAGTCCCAACCGCCAGCGGACTTGAAAAACCTGCCAGCTTCAAAAAACTGATAAAAAATGCGGTTTTTCAAAAATATTTCAGAAAATATTCATTTTATCGAAATAAAAGTCATTATTAAAAAGAAAGCTGATAAAATTACGAACAATTTCTTTTTTTTAAGATTGTACGATCAATACTTTCGGTGATAGACTTTTCAAAAAAATGTATTTTTAGTCAGTTCAAGAATGAAACGATTTTCCACATTTTTTTCATAAATATCTCGGATCTGGCTACTTTTACGTACAAAATACTTCTTATGAAAATTAAAGATTACCGAATTCTCTACAAAATCATTGCATTGGACATTGTACGATGTGTGTGATAGAGAGAGAGAGAGTTACGAGATATAAATAAATTTTCTTAAATTGTAATACAGTTTAATGAATAACTTGCTTGTGACTTATCGTATGTGAAAAATGTACATAAACAGTCTTAAAGCTTATGAAATTAGCTTGAAAATGCTATTTTTTTAACCTCGATCAATAGTTCCCGAGATATGATGTTTCAAAGATATTATGAGACCCTCAATTTACATTAAAATATGAATTTATTTATCAATATAAGTACATAATCAAATTGGAAAAAATAATATTCGC
The DNA here is from genome assembly GCF_001594075.2 of Trachymyrmex cornetzi. NCBI lineage: Eukaryota > Metazoa > Arthropoda > Insecta > Hymenoptera > Formicidae > Trachymyrmex > Trachymyrmex cornetzi. The sequence goes on along the minus strand of NW_017298640.1, from coordinate 666,420 downwards.
ATTTTTCTCAAAGTTTACATGTATTTACATACGATTCTAATTGCGTATCATTCTCCAAAATTTATTTTTGGAAAAACAACTTCGAGAAAAATTGCCTTTTTTCAACATTTTCTAAAAAGATGTGTTATTTGCAACTTTTTTATAAATATTTTCAGTTTTTAAAGGAGTTACATAAAAAGTAAAATATACCAAATTAAGGTTTTAAAATTTTCTTAAAATGCTTTTTTTCTTCTCTCTCCGTCAATTTTTGAATGTGCAAGATACAGTTGTTTGAAAAAAGAGTTTTCTGCAAGGATTTTTTTACTGAAAATTATGATCCATAACTCGTGTTAAAATAGTATATTTGGAAAAATGTTAGAATAACGATACTTTCTAACCTCTTAGATAGTATTCTTTTAAATAGTATTCTCTTAAATTTGACGTTTGGTTCATAGTTTTAGAACCAATAGTTTTGGAGATACAACTTCGAAAGTATATCTTATTTAGACCGCTAATTCTGATAGTGACTGGCTGGTGCCACAGAGACTAAGTAATGTGATATATGCCTTTTTTAGTTCTCATACTTCAATCATGAAAATGTCAACATTAACTCTTAGTATACAACCCAAAAATCTTTGTGCATACACAACGAATATTTCTAATCCGACATTTTCTTTTGTTTGTATCTCGAGTTGTGATGCATCGATTTTAATTAATCTTTTTTTTTAATGATCGTTTAAAGATTGAATAACAAGAATTTTTTGGCAAGAAAGTCGAAAAAGTCGTAGCATAAAAAATATTTTGCAATAAATAAAAAGGGATAGGAAAAAACGTGCCACTTTCAAAATTAGTTTTGTTATTCTGTTGCGTATTGAGAATTAAGATTTTTAGGGTCAAATAATGTCATTTATAATGTGATTCTTATTTTCATAATCTGTTAATTCGCTGATATTGTTGCTGGTATTTATGATTTCCTCGCTTGTAATCTTCTCAGTATTGTTTTATCAGAACATAGAAGGATGATCTACCTGCTTTACTTAAAAAGAATATTGTATATAAGATTAATTGCCAAAATTGTGATGCGTCTTATGTTGGCCAAACAAAACGTACTTTAAAAACTAGAATCACCGAACACAAAAATGACATTAAGAGAAGTGGCATTCTATCTGTAGTTAGCGAACATCGTATTAATTTTGATCATGAATTTGACTGGGATAGTGTTGAGATAGTTTATTCGGAGAGATAGCTATAAAAACGACGCATTTCTGAAATGTTACGTATTAAATTACAAAAAAACAGCTTAAACTTACAATCAGACACTGATTTCTTACATCGTTCTTATGTTTCTATTCTTAATAATTTACATTAGCCTTTATATATTTTCATATTTCCGAGAGCTATAATAATTTTATAATTAATCTTAAGAAGAACTGTAACTCAATCGGTCAAGTCAATTTGCTCAGATCAGTCGTTTCGATGCCATTTAACGGAGTCTCTTTCTCTTATACACTCAATACACTGCGCAGACTCCCAACACACATATTTATTGTTAATGTTTGTGTCACATTGTATTCTTGACTCTCAACGTCTTTATACAACGGCTGTTTAACTTAAGTTGGAATGATTTTTAATAGATTAAGTTAATATGTCGTATATAATTTATAAGTGATTATTAATCATCATGAAGTTGCAGGTAAGTGATTTATGTTCTTACATTTCCTTTTTCAATAAGTACATTAATATTATTGTCAATTTGTGCTATTATTCAGAATTCTCTTCTATTCGTTGCCACAAGACTTGCATATCTTGAGACAATTGCTATATGAGGGATGGGAGCTGCCACTCTCCGGCTTATCTCATGAGGATATTCGTCGGTGTTCAATATTGTTAGTCAGATCACTGAAGATATAGTATTACTTGAATAAAAAATCCTATATTATTTGCATTAATTACCGCAATTTTGGCTCTCAGCGCCCGATTATTGTTGTATGGATTTTTTTCGAGAATTTGATTTAAAGTTTATACTTCTCAGTATTGTTGTTGTCGTCGTCGTCGTTAAAGACACCGGATGACATCGAACGAGTTCGAACAAAGATGATTATATTTTAATATATATATTATATATTTTTAAATATTAGACTGTATGTATGTATAAATATTAGAATGAATATTTTAAATATTCATTTACATTGCATAATTTTTTAGTAATATTATATGTAGGTATTGTAAAAGCGCCCCTTGAATGACAAACTGGCTTTACGTGTGTACGTGCGAGTCTGAAATTTAGAAAATAACGCAAATAATCTTTTTGGGTTAACAGATTTCGAGATCTAAAGATTAAGTGTACCTAAATTTTAATTGGACTAGTCGCAATCGAAAGCTCGTACTTTGAATATAGAGGAAAAGCCCCTATTATGAGATACCGAATTCATTTTGGGTAAATGCTAGAAGTCTATGGGCAGAATTTAAAAAAATAATAAGTCATTTTTAAGAGAATTTAATAAGTTTTAAGATAATGTCATGTAAAATTTAATTTAAATTCTATTGTTTCTTAATTAAAAAAATATAAAAAATGAGTAAATCCCAAAGTCAAAAAATTGTGCTTCTAATACGAGATGCCAAAAGTATATTAGTATAACGCAAAGTAGGTATATCAGAATTGCAATTAAAAAACTATTTAATGTTTCTAAAATATAAACAAACAGCCAGCATGCGCGAAAAATGAGCATGCGATGGATTATATAGGTACTCAGAACTCATCTTCAAGTAGTTAGAACCAAACATCGCCATGCAGAAATAGGCACTCGATGTTCATTCCAATTGTCCTTTTTATTATTGTATAATAACATTTAAATAAAAAATTATTTTGTAGGGAACTTCTTCAATCTTTACAAGAGTTATTTTATACGTAAAAGTAGCCAAATCTGAGATATTTACAAAAATAGTTCGAAAATTGTCAAAAAGAGATCAAAAATACATTCTTAAAAAAATTCTATCACGGAAAGTATTGGTCCTACGACCTTCAAAGGAAAACAAAATTGTTCGTAATTTTATCAGCTTTCTTTTTGATAATGATGTTTATTTCGATAAAATTTCGATAAAATACTTTCCGAGATATTTTTGAAAAACCATTATTGATCAATTTTTTGAAGCTGAAAAATTTTCCAAGTCCGTTGACAATCATTATTTTTAGTATGTTTTATAATACGTCATTTCAAGCAACTCTTTCCGCAAACAAATCTTTTATGACAATTTTGCCCTTAAAACACAATAAAAATTTTATTTTCCTGGGCTACTATACAATTATTCAAAGCATTAAAGATCCAGCTTTGACTGTTATGGGCTTTTATTTTATATTGATTGTGTTTTATATATACGATCCAATAAGATTCTTATTTATATCTATAATTACGTCACCTGAAATAAAGACGTTGTTTCCATACATACAGCCATTGACAAAATTATTAGGCACCCTTGCTTTTTCTAAATTTTTCACAACTGAATGTGCATAAGCTCTCTATTTGCGTGTTGTTTTCATGCTACTGACTTTGTGAGAAGGTCAAGCAACTGAGGCATATAAGTTTCTTAGAGAAATGATAATATGTACAAAACTGTTTAGTGTGCATTTCGACTTCGAATAATACGGACGTTATCAGTCTTGTTTCGAGCAATTGCTAGGCAATTCTTTATCTTATTATTGTTAACATATTATCCGAGATTTCAAAGTATGCCTAAAACACGCGAGTTGAGTGAAGGAAAACGGGCTCAGATTATTGTGTTGCAATAATCGAAGAATGAGATTATTGTGTTGCGATTTTCGAAGAATGGGAGAAAATATCACCTACTATATGCGAAAGATTAGTACATAGCTTACCTAAAAGAATAGCAGAAGTCATAAAAAATAATGGCGGATCAAGCAAATATTAGTTTATATGATTATTTAAGAAATAAATGATAACGTTTATAAAGATAGTGTTATTTATTTCCTTATAAATTGAAGAAATTGTTAAATAAATAAGGTGCCTAATAATTTTGTCAATGGCTGTATATACTGATTATTGCGAAAAATATTACTAAGGCTTCGGTGGTTCTAAAGGCTTAGGACGATTACACAAAAGTGCTAGAGATCCGGATTTGATTCTCTTTCGAGATAATATTATATTTATCGCAATAAATAAATTTATTTACAGACTTCCAGCATATTAAGATCTCTTTAATAGATCTATTGAGTATCAATATTTAATACTGTAGTAATGTGACATTACTACAGTAGTTTATTTACGTTACTACTGCGTTTTTAAGTCCTGAAAAATTAATTCGGCATGCAGTTCAAATGACTAAAAATATAGTATATGTTATATATTATACATATATATATACAAATTCACATGGAATTATTTAAGCATTAAAGATTTAACTTTGACCATTATGAGCTTATATTATATATTAGTTGTGTTAATTTTTAAATCTATTTGTATTTTTTAAAAATTCTAATAATTATGTATTACAAAAAAGTTCAATGTTAAGCCCACACAAGATGTTCGGATGTTTACATATAATAAATTTATTGTTTAAATTCGAAACAAGTAGACATTTCAAACGTATTTTAGGTCTTCTTGAATCTATTTCTTTCATTTAATTCTAATAATCTTAGTAATAACAATAAATACGCAAATTTTTTTTTAAGATATTTTAAATGTTTAAATATAACAACAAAAATCAAATATTACTATATATTTATAATAAAGTTATAATATTTTCAATCTACTTACAGAAACAAACTACACATACACGCGCGCACGCGCGCGCACACACACACACATACAAAATATGTATAGAAAGAGAATACTAACATTAAAATCGAAATTAAGTCATTTAATTTTGGGTTTATTATTTTAATGATAGATAGACTTTATATGAAAAAATACAAATTTCACGTTTCATGTCACATCCTAGATAACATATGCATACATACATATTCTAAAAGACGTTTTTAAAATCTTATTGCATCTAATAGTACTCATTTAAAATAGTAAAAATTAATGCAGTTTAAAAATTCCTTTTATTGAAGTTTACAAATTTCTTTTATTATAAGGAAAGCCCCTAAAACAAATTTTAAACATATTAGAAATAAATAAAGCAACTTAATTTTATATTAAAATGTTTTTTAAAGAAGTATAAAAAAACATAAGTTTTACTACAAAAAAATAAATTAAAAAGACGAAATTATTGTTTTATCAAAACGTGTATTAACAGCGTTCATTATGTTGTTTATGCGGGACTTAATGGAATATCGCATAAAACTTATTTTCCAAATATTAATCCTCAACTACATGAGTGGGTCATTTGGACCCTGGTGAAAATTATAGTTCGCCACTATTTTTGTACGATTAATATTGCAGAGTTGAAATATGAAGGGGTAAAAAAACTTGAAATCTCTCTTTCTCTGTCGATCGTCGTGATTGTTTCGTTGTTGACGCTAATTGTGAGGCAATAAAAGTTTGGCTTGGGCCCGTCAAATGTAAATTCGACAGATTTTTACCGAAAGTGAAAATTCGTTTTTAGTGCTTGTTTATTAGTGCTGTGTTCAAATATATGTCTTATCTTCTTAGAATTAAAACATATATTCATTGTCAAAAAAAGCACTTTTGCGAAAGAGGCGTCTTGGTGAAACGATCGCTCTATTTTCTTGGAGTTATAAAATCATGAGTAAATAATATCGAAATCATTTTATATATAAATATATTTAATATAAAATAATTTCAAAGCCTTTTTTTATAAAAAAAAGGCAATAAAGATAGAGATTAAAAGAAAAAAAATACTTGATATATCTCCGATATCATTTTTTCGAGCATGTATAAAAATGCCCCCACTTCAGTCGTCCGAATAATTACTTTTTGGAATGAATCAATATAACGTTTTTTTTTTCTTAAAGTTCATGTTTTCTTCTTTTCAAAACACTATATTTTTATCTGTATCTTTTTTTATCATAAAGATATGATTTTTTGAAAAAAAAATTGATTATTGCACTCTTTGCAAAAATTGTCCTTTAATATTTTTTGGTATAACTTTTTCAATTATTATTCAATTAAAATCTTTTTATGCTTTGATATCTCGATTCTATACATTCTAGCATTTCATTAAAAAAAAAACACATTTTCTATTGAGATTTGTGATAATTTAGGAACCAGTAAAAAATGCCGTGGATGACTTGGACCCAGACATGTAAATTAAGACTCTAAAATGAAACATATAGTTGAGGGTTAATGTTGAACATGTGTTTTAAAATGACTTAGAACTGCACGTAAGGTAGGAATACATTATTGTACTTCTAATAAATAATTTTATATGAATAATACATTTCTTGATACATTATGTATACCGTATTTCTATTATTAAAACATAAATGAAAATTAAAATTTCATGCAATGTCTGTGATTATAACATTTGGCGTAAAATTTGCAAAATATTATATATATATGCTCATAACATAAAGGGGAAAAATATCCCGTATACTAGTACCCTATTACATTATATTATATTTATATTATAGTGCCCTATTATACATTATACTATATTATATTTATATATGTTATAAACATTGGCCAATCTATCCCCATTGTATTCCCAATAGCCATCATGTAAGTGACATGTAACATTGACGATATATTAGAATTTCCTCTGTAACCAATAGCATTACATCGAGAAATCTTAGCTAATGTATGTCCAATGTAAAGCCATTATAAATATTGTACTACAATTAAATATTGCCTATACTGAAAAAAATTATTAAATTTTAACAAAAAATTGTTTCAATAATACTAACGAAATATTTACTAAATATAAACATATATTTATTTGATTTAAACAACTTTTTTATTTTGATTAATTACTTATTACATTACTGTAAGTAAATATACTATTGTGTGTGTGAACAAATATTTATTAAAATTCAGAAAATTTTTTTTAGTGTATACATTGACATTTATTATAAACCAATATTGGCATTATACATTGGGAAATATTAGTATATCCCGATGTAAAACAATATATAGCCAATTTTAACCAATGTGTAGCCAATGTACTGTGCTCTACTACAGTAGTTAGAATAGAAATCGTGTAACAACAATCTGCGTTTTGGCTCTTTTATTGTTTATTTATTTTTCAAACGACAATACAAAGAAATATAGGGCATATAAGAATCAACGCAATTACATATAAAATACAAGAACTATAATATATAAAATATAAAATATATAAATTCTATTAATAACGCATTGTGAAACTCATTACATTACATGTTTCGGCTCTTGGATTGAGCCTTCTTCAGATAAAAACAAAATTACAACCTTAAAATTCATTTCCATCGTCTATTTATCCATTGTTCATTTATTTTTGACGTAGTTCAAAGAGCCCAATTACCATCATAATTTGTTTATTGTGTTATTACGTTAATAATGATAAGTAGTAAAACAGCGACAATGTAATATTTGTAAGAAATTTTCATACAAATTTTATATTGCGATTCTCTCCCCTTTACTCTTTTCTTTTCTCTTCTATTTTTCTCTCCCTCCCTCTCTCTCTCTCTCTCTCTCTCTCCCCTTTCCCTCTCTCTTTCTTTCTCTCTTTACTTTTATCTTTATTTTTACCTTTATTTTTATCTCTATATATCTACATATCTATTTCTCCTTCTTGACGGTCCACACGAGATTAGAGCCCTTTAAACTTCTACTGGACCGAAGATTCTACGATAAGTGGTTGGCGCTCGCCCGATTTAAACTCTGGTAATAAGTTCGCCAATAAGTTCCCCTGAAAGTTAACGATTCCATAGCAGCGAGAATTTCGGCGAAGCGGTGAGCTGGCCGCAATAAATTCCCATTATTCGCTCAGACAAAATTTGCAATTCAGGAGAAGAATGAAAACATTCTTTATATTCTTTGTATAATTATATTGTATATATTTATTTGTTTCATGACCTTATAAGGTTTGTATAGTAACATTTAAAGAGGAAAAGATATTGTACATAAAAATATGTCCGAAAATTGCTGTTTTATGAAAGAAGCTCTACATATTTTACAGAATAACATAGTCCAGATATAAAGTATTCAACATTAATAATATAATAGTTAAAATTTAAAAAGTTAGTTGTCTCAAATCGGATGTTTGGATAAATAGATTTCTACGAAGTAGATTTCCTTCTGTAAGATTTCAATCGGAGCTTGCGAAATTAAGAATGCATGCATCATATTTCAAAACATTACCAAAAATATAAAAATTTCGTAGATTGTTCTATACGTCTGAATATTTGTGTAAAAAGTTGAGTACAATTCACTTATTGGTTTAACAATTCGTTCACGACAAAGCCGTAATTTGACAGTCGTGTATATACCACCGGTGTTGCAACACGGCATGAACGTGTTAAATATTATTCAATTTTTTTGTTAATTATGATTCTTATGTAAAATCGTATTTCGTAATACTTATGTGTAAATTTGATGAGGAAGTAACATTAGGAATTAAATCGAATTTTGATACATACTGATCAAACAATAATAAATATGCGTGCAAAAGTGTATTTGAGTTCACCTATTCGGTTAAAAAATTATTGACTTAAAACTGCAGAAAAGTATAATTATATTGCAGCATAAAACTACTATAAAACAAATTATTTGTTGCTTTGTTTTGTGCAGTTGGTTTTTGATCATATTTACGGATAATATCATCAAAATTTTTTGAATGATATTGGCTGATATTAGCTTAGTTTGACTAACTGTTTGACTAATACTTTTAGCTAATACTTTAGCTAATACTTTTAGCTAGTATTGTACAGCCAAAACATCCTTAATGCTCTTCACTTGTACTTATTATTCTCGTATATATATAGGATGTCTCATTTTAAACGATACATTAAGGTTTTCCGAAAACTGTAGTAGATATGGAAAAATATTTCAAACAAAAATTGTATGTGTATGACGGGGGACATAAGAAGGTACCATTGATTTGAACTTGGTCAGCGTCGTTTAGGTCCGATCAAGGTCACTTTGAATATTTTAATGAAACCCTTCATTGTTCATTACATATTCTTATAGCTTACTTTAAGAGATTTTCAAAACATTATAAGAAAATTCTTTTTCATTCAAAACTTTTCGAGTTATAAAGCTTGACAATTACGGTACCAATGATATAAATAAAATACATGGTATAATAAAAAATACATACCACTGGTGTTAGAATTACCCAAGGTGTTTGACCGACGGCTAAAAACTTCTTGAACATTATTCAGGATCATGACATAGATAACATTTGTCAAGATAAAGGTCATTGGAGGTTGTTTCTCTTATTTCTATTTTTGCTGTAAAAGGACCCCACACCTTATGGAAAACGGCTTTCGGTCAAATCTTCTGAAAATTTGCTATCTAATAGTTCTTGATATGTAGATCAAAAGTGTCAATGGGCACTAGGTCGTAAAAATTATATAGTTTTCAAGTTACAACCATTCGAAGTTGGAGCTTTTGTGCATTTTGTTGATCATATAAAGTAACGTCTATTAAGCTGGTACAGCCACTTCAGCACAATCAAACGCGACCTATACCACATTTTTTTGCTATTGTTTTGCTAATTTTTTGCTCTATTCCCGATTTTTTGCTCTAGCCAATTCGCTAAAATCCATGGCTAGCTTAAGACCAAAGTTAGCACAGCCATAAAGAAAAAACGCAGCAAATGAAAAATCAAGTACATATTCTTGAAAGACTATTTTTTTGCTAATTTTTTACTCTATTCCCGATTGTTTTGCTCATTGTTTAAGTCGAAAAATTCCACCAAGAGTGTGGCTGTGCTGGCTCGCGTACAAGAGTAAAGTACCTTAAAGCAATTAATTGCTCAGCTCATTTTGGTATCAAAATGTTTCTAAAATTAATTGCTCTAAAAATATCGCAAATCGGAATTTTTTGCTCACTGTTTAAGTCGAAAAATTCGACTAATAGCGTGGCTATGCTGGGTCGCGTACAAGAGTAAAGTACCTTAAAGCAATTAATTGCTGAGCTCATTTTAGTGTCAAAATGTTTCTAGAATTAATTGCTCTAAGAATATCGCAAATCGGAATTTTTTGCTCACTATTTAAGTCGAAAAATTCGACTAATAGTGTGGCTATGCTGGGTCGCGTACAAGAGTAAAGTACCTTAAAGTAATTAATTGCTCAGCTCATTTTAGTGTCAAAATGTTTCTAGAATTAATTGCTCTAAGAATATAGCAAATCGGAATTTTTTGCTCACTGTTTAAGTCGATAAATTCCACCAAGAGTGTGACTAATTTTTCGACTTAAACAGTGAGCAAAAAATTCCGATTTACAATATTCTAAAAATTTTTTAAAATTCTTTCAAAGCCAAAAATGATTTGTCCCATTTCTGCTTTTGCACAGAGCTACATCTGTATGCCAGACAACAAATAAAAAATACCCCGAGCGAATCCATGCGATGGAAGACACCCTTAACGGCGAAAAACTACCTTCGAAAAACTTAAAAAAATTCTTTCAAAGCCAAAAATTATTTGTCCCATTTCTCCTTTTGCACAGAGCTACACCTATATGCCAGACAACAAATAAAAAATACCCCGAGCGAATCCATGCGTCGGAAAACACCCTTAATGGCGAAAAACTACCCTCGAAAAACTTAAAAAAATTCTTTTATAGCCAAAAATAATTTATCCCATTTCTGCTTTTGCACAGAGCTACACCTGTATGCCAGACAACAAATAAAAAATACCCCGAGCGAATCTATGCGTCGGAAGACACTCTTAATGGCAAAAAACTACCCTCGAAAAACTTAAAAAAATTCTTCCGACGCATGGATTCGCTCAGTGTATTTTTTATTTGTTGTCTGGCATACAGGTGTAGCTCTGTACAAAAGAATAAATGGGACAAACCATTTTTGGCTTTAAAAGAATTTTTTTTAATTTTTCGAGAGTAGTTTTTCGCCGTTAAGGGTGTCTTCCGACGCATGGATTCACTCGGAGTATTTTTTATTTGTTGTCTGGCATGAAGATGTAGCTTTGAGCAAAAGGAAAAATGGGACAAATCATTTTTGGCTTTGAAAAAATTTTTTTTAATTTTTCGAGGGTAGTTTTTCGCCGTTAAGGGTGTCTTCCAACGCATAGATTCGCTCGGGGTATTTTTCATTTGTTGTCTGGCATGAAGATGTAGCTCTGAGCAAAAGCAGAAATGGGACATACTATTTTGAAAAAATCGCTCCAAGAACGTTCCAAACTTCAACCAGCTAATTTATCCATATATGGTGTAATGCCAGCTGCACACCAGCGCGATGTTCGTCGCGCGCGACCTGTAAGATGTTATACTGTAAACATGATAATGATGTTATACTGTAAATATGATAATAAAGAAGTGATAGTATTGTGCAATTTGTAAGGAAAAAGCAACTAAATATATAATTGTACTTATAGTGTGTTTTCGGCCCGGCTAGGTTTGCACCAACCTGAGTTGGATTAATGGCGTTTTGTACTCTCCTATTGGTAGAGCGTGTGACGTCAACCAATAGCAAAGATTAATCCAACCAAGATTGGTGCAAACCCGATTGGGCCGAAAACGCTATTAAGAAGGTCAAATATTTTTTCATAACGTATTATCAATTAAAGAAAAACCCCTGTTGGGAAATATTATTTATCTAAAAATTTAAAAGGCTTATATGTGAAATAATTATTTCTAGAGTACCAAAAAAGGTAAGCAAATGTATGCGTCCGGGGTAGCAAACGAAATGTCCGGAGTTTCCGGTTCGTCAGTTCTAGTTTTTAACATTTTAAAATGGCAACCCTAGTTATGAGGCTTAAAAGTTATAGTACCGTCGGCATTAGCATTACCCAAAGTGTCCGACCGACGGCTAAAATCTTTTGAATGTTGTTCAGGATCATGACTTGGTTAACATTTATCAAAATCAAGGCCATTGAAGGTTGTATCTCTCGTTTTTATTTTTACATAAAAATGAGGTTTTATTGCAAAAATGGAAATAATAATTTCCAATGGCTTTGATTTTTTAGGACGACCCATGATTTTCTAGGAACACGCAAACACGTAAAGGCTGGCGTTAAGGGGATGCTAAACCGATTACCCAACTCAATCAAGGTCGATAGTACAGACTTTTTTAATTCCAAATTCGATAATAGTGGTGACATCTTTGATTTAGTTTTTACATTATATTATATAATATATATCATTCTGTCTTACTCAAACGCATACATCTGTTCTTATCTAACATATGTCAGCACCATCTATCGCAAGACCGCGCAACTACTGCTACACGGAATTTCGGCTCTGTTGACAGTCCCAGTCTTCGCAAAGCACCTGTATACACGTATTTTCTATTCGGTGGAAATATTTCTTTTCTAGACTTTCAATCTTAGTTCTACAAACTCGGTATTGTTTGTTTCAATAATGTGACCTCAGCTGCACGCTTATTTTCAAGATATGGACTCTAAAACTCTTATATCAAGCAAATATATATCTGAGGTGACAGCTGTACGAGCCAAAAGTAAGTGAATTTTTAATGAATCTGAAACTTTTTTTCGATTTTTTCATGAAATCCAGTGCAGCTGAGGTCCTGTTTGTGCGTACTTTAATTTAAGCAATAATACTTTTGCAATCCGTACATCCAATACAGAGATTTTTCACCGAATGGAAATGTGGTAAAACAGAAGGCTTTAGCATCGCCTCACTTCTATTGCCTCATGTGTTACGGTAGATGATACCACGGCGTAACCATTATGCACTATTGTGCCCCATGCACTAGTACGCCATTATGCCTCGAAGTGCATAAATTTACTTTAGATAATATAAAATACTGCAGATAATCAATATATTTGTATAGATTTTACTAAAGTAATAAGAAAAAATCGTTTAATAAGACAAATATACTGGTAATAAAAAACAGAACTTTATTATTGCTTTACGCGAATATATTAAAGAAACTGTAATTCAGTAGCTAACACCACAGTGAACGCATTAAACAATTTTTAGCAACTTTCAGGTAAAAATAATATGACAACAGTATACTAGATGCGCAACTAAGTTTCCAGGTTTTTTTGATCAATGAAAAATGGAAAATTTCAAGAGAAATACAAAAAATGGTTTATTCAAAGTATTGTCCCTCGCTAGTTACACATTTTTGCTCTGGCAATACATGAATACCGCGACGATAAAACAACGTGTCTTTGGACCGAAATCATTCATCCAACCAATTTTGCACTTCTTCGAAATTGGCCAAGTGTAACCCAGCCAAGCCATGCGCCATTGATCGGAACAAGTGATAATCGGAAGGGGCCAGGTCTGATGAATACGGCGGGTGCTGTAGCAGATCCCATTTCAGCGTTTTGATGGTGTCCTGGACGATGGAAGTGCGATGGCACGGAGCGTTGTAGTGCTGCAATATCACTCTTTCGTGTCTCATTCTGGCCGTTTTTCGAGCAACGCATGGTTCAAATTGATCAGTTGTTGTCGGTATGCCCATTGACAGTTTCGCCCGGTTTCAGCAGCTCATAGTACACGATTCCTTTCTGGTCCCACCAAACGCAGAGCATTGTCTTCTTTCCGAAGCGATTTGGCCGTGCCGTCGATGTTAATGCTTCGTCAGGTGAAAGCCACGATTTTTTGCGTTTGGGATTCTCGAAATATATCCACTTCTCATCGCCAGTAACAATTCGATGCAGGAAACTTTTTCTTTCATGCCGCAAAAGCAAAATTTCGGAAGTGGCTCTTCGATTTTCCATCTGTCTCTTAGTCAACTCATGCGGCACCCATTTTCCTTCCTTTTGAATTTTTCCCATGGCATATAAACGTTTAGAAATACCTTGGCGAATCATGTTTAATGCCTCCGCAAGTTGATCTTGTGTTTGCGTATCATCTTCATCCAATAACGCTTGCAGATCGGCGTCCTCAATTGTTTTTGGTCTTCCGGAGCGCTCCTTGTCCTCAGTGTCGAAAACCCCACTTCTGAAGCGTTTAAGGGTATGTGAAGTTAGCACCCCAACTATAGTACTCAGGAGTTCTGAATAGAGTTCCCGTTTCTTTTTGACGAGACAAAGAGTTCTATATAATTTATAACAAGAGTTCCGCTTAATAAGTATTTTTAAACAATTTTTTAAAAATGGGGTGCTAACTTCTAATCGAAAATCGAGATCCAATAGTTCTGAGCGGCCCAATAACTTCATATCGTGAATACCTAGAGTTCCTGATACATAAAAAAAATTTTTGAAAAATAAAAAAAAAATTAAAAATTTTTGAAAAAT
>NW_017298640.1:642091-650837 GCF_001594075.2 Trachymyrmex cornetzi | reverse complement strand
CGGAACTCTTGTTATAAATTATATAGAACTCTTTGTCTCGTCAAAAAGAAACGGGAACTCTATTCAGAACTCCTGAGTACTATAGTTGGGGTGCTAACTTCACATACCCAGCGTTTAAACCAATCTTCACAAGTAGTTTTCGATGGTGCATGTTCGCCGTATGCTTTCTCGAGCAAACGACGTGCTTCAGCTGCATTTTTTTTTCAAGTTAAAGCAGAAAAGCGAAGCTTCCCACAAATGCTGTTTATTTGGCACAAAACTCGACATCTTTATTATTAGAAAAAATATTTTTGCGTTGCGATATGTGTTGGTATTATGACTGGTTATTGTTGACAGATGTCCGAGCTATAAAAAAAACATAACTTTAGACATGTATGTCGACTACATGTGTCGTTAGTGCCATCCATGTGTGAAACCCGGAAACTTAGTTGCGCACCTAGTATAATAAGATACATCTAATAATAATAAAACTATAAAATTTTCAACTTTATACTTGTCACGGGACAGTTCTCTTAACATAATTTTTCTGCCTTTATGTTTTATGTGTGATCAAAGTTGGCGGCTGTTCACACTTTATTAATCAATCAATTGGACAAGGATGCTTCTCAAAATGTGGAATTGAAGAGGCTCTTCCAATTGCTCCCTTTGGATCGTTCAGGATGCGAGTACACCTATTGTTTAATATCGCTGAAGATAGCTTAAAAGAAGCCAAAACGTTCGATTTAAAATTTTGCGGAATCTCTTGCGAGATGTAAGAGTTTTGTGAATACATTTTTCTTGTTACACGCACTTGATAACTGCGTCTTTCTTTAGCTCTCAATCGCCCGACATTTATTGTGTTATTCATTATTTCTGTTAATATTTCAAGAGCTTAGTTGTATTTTATTTATTATTAAAACTATAAAACGAAGAGCTATAGGAGTTAGCGCTAGAAATCAATTGCCCAAATTTAACAATTTAATAAAAATTGGACGTTTCGGCTCCGCTTTGAGCCATCATTAGCAAAACGAATAAATAATAATCGTTACATAAAAAAACTCCCGCCAGTGTCGTCAAAAAATCGCTCAATCGCAGACAGAAATGCAGTGAATCGAATCCTCTCTCAACATCTTAGTGTTGTGCCACAAAGTTACAAGGCTAAGTGGGTGGAAGATGGTGAAATTTCACTAAATTGATTTCATACAAAATTAATTATATTATCTACAATGAGACCACTCCCCGCATAACTGCTGCAACTTTAAACCATTTGAAACATCGTCAAAAATATAAAAATATAGGACTTATGATCTATCTATCGTATGTAAAGGAGCTCAATTTTGCTGGATTTTTATCACTAAGAGCGATTTTAATTTAAGTTACTATTATATTATATAATTATGATGTGCACTTGAATTGAGATTATTAGAAAAAAAACTATTAAGTAACGATTTTCTGGTTCTCGAGATTCAATTGCATAGCATGGTTGGTAATGGATGGTACCATTATTGGAGCAGAGTACGTACAACGCTGCTAGGATATGTCGCTGCAGAAATGCACATATACATAACGTAATTAACAGAAATTAATTTCTTTAGATATATAATGTAACAAAATAAGTCGGTATAGTTTTGTTTTAACAATTCGAAGATGACTTCGTGATGGGTCGAAACGTCGTTGTCTTGTTTATAATTTTTTAATATTGTAACTAATATATTATTTCGTTTTGTAACTATTGTTTATATGTTATAATTTTATAATTTGAGTCGGGAATATCACAATTTTTAAATTGATTACATTCTAACATTAACATGCGTTTTAATACATAATCATTGGTTATTATTATTGATTATTGTTACAAATATATTACATTGGCTCGTAGTTCCTGTGTTATATGATTTTAATTAAGCCGCTTATTACAATTTTAATTTTTTAAATTTAAATTTTAATTTTAAAAATATAGTACAGTGTTCGTCGCAAATTAAAATTTTTTAATTTTAATTAGTCAGAAATTTGCTAGCACATGTTGGTTCGAAAAAAAATTAACGCTCTAACTGTTATGAATGTTCTAGCCCGGAGGTACATGTTGGACAATTTGAAAAACAGTAAACAATTACAACTTATGAAGCATCTCTATGTAACCGTGGTTTAAAGACTCTTGTCCGTTTGTAAATTTAATCCATTTGATTGGCGCTTTATATGGATCATCTCGAATATTAATCTTTTGTTGTAACATCTCTCCAAATCCAAAACTCTTACTCTATTCTGCCAATTGAAATCATGATCATAATACATCCTATGCTCTGTAATGACCAATTGCGTTGTAGTCTTTCTGCGTATATGATTACGATGTTCGACTAATCTTGTCTTTAATTTTCTACCCGTTTGGCCTACGTAAGATGCATCACTACAATCGATCTTGTAAACGACATTCTTTTTGAACGTACTATTAAGAGGATCTTCCTGTATTCTTATAAATTGATTCAATTTATTAATGCTAAAGTATGCAACCCTATGGCGCATGCCGTTAATAAGATACATCTAACAATACCTATTGTCTGACATTTCATTAGTTAGCATCTCTGTAAAAAATTATCGAGTATATCCCATTATATCCTGTGGTTTCATTATGCCCCAGGTTCCCCTAATATGATTTCTCCAATTATTTTGCATATAAAAGTAAGGTAAAGGGATAAAAAAATTAATAACTTACGCGATATTTTATAATTTATTTTGGTACATATTAACATATGATATTAAATACCTCGTAAATTATTAATTTCTGTATAATTTTACCGTAATACTTTCATGAACGGAATAATAAGATGAAACAAATGGTGTAAAAAAACACAGAGGTACTTATTTTTAAAAATCTTCTTAATTCCATTTTGCCTACATATCTTTTTTTAAAACAACTATGTACTTTATTTACACCAATTGATTCATCTCATTATTGTGTTCATAATAGTATTAAGGTACGATTATCAAAAAATTAATTGTTTACGAGATATTTAATATTTCACGTCAATATATGAATAAAGTATAAAATATCTTGTAAAATATTAGTTTTTTTGGTATCTCTACCTTAATGTTTTTACATACAGAATAATTAGAGGCATCACATTATGTAAAAAATATATATAATTTCATTTAAGAAATTTTAGGTAACTTTGACGAGACCTGGAAAACATCTTCTCAAGGTCAACCAATATCACTATTTTCTTTCCCCTTTATAACTGAGCAATTTTTGTCTGAAACATTTTTGTCTTAAACTAAAAGATATTTTAGTGGATTAATTAAAATGGACAACACTGTATATATCGTTCGTAAAACCCGCACGAATATCACCGAGTAAATATTTGATCATGCTGAAGTTTACAGAACTCCTAAAACTCCTCCCTCCCCCCCCTCTCTCTTTACCTTCTTGTTTTTTCCTTCTTTTTCTTTATCCTCTTCAAGAGAAGGAGATTCTTAAAAGAAGCTTGGGGACTAATAAAAGTCTAAGTTTCTGCATTGTCGCTTTGCTGCACTTATCTACTAAATAATTTTAGTTCCTTTTTCTATTTTTTATACTCGATGTATGCTAACCACGCATTGCATAATTTATAATATATTTATGACGATATAATAAAATATTTTATCTAATTTTGAGAATGTAAACGAAGGCAATATTACAAAATCTATGTGTCATGTATGTAAATATGTATGTATATATATATATATGTATATATTATATACATATACATATATGTATACATATATATATGTATATATCATGATTTCGCATAACGATCCGATAAAAAAATTATAAAAAATTTTTCAGATTCACCAATATTTTTTCATATTTTTTTTCAGCGACAAGAAATAAGAAATTTTATATTTTTTGAGAACAATCTGATGAGAAATTATAAGAAAATATTCAGATTAATATTTTTTATAATAAACGATTTATTAAGACCGTAATATAATAATGCAAATACACAACAAGTAAGAGATAAAGCCTATAACGGTCGAAACTGGATCTTAAGTGCTTAAATATTTCCATCACTCAGAGAAAAAAGTCGTATCATTAACTATAAATTTGTAATTAAATAGCGCCTCATTATTATATGTGTATAGATATTATAAAATTTTAATAAGAATACTAAATTAAGTGAACTTAAGAAAATATAGTAACATTATATAAACATATAGTAATATTAATAAACATATAGTAATATTAATCATATAATATTACAAATAGGCCTGTTCTTTTTAGTTGAACTTTTGCACCAGTTCATTTTTCTTCTTCTTTTTTCCTTTTGAAGAGAAAAGAAAAAAAGATGAACTGGTGCAAAAGTTTAGCTAAAAAGAACAGGCCTAATGATTAATATTATTATATTTTATTAGTTCACTTAATTTACTTATTGTTCTTATTAAAACTTTATAATACAGAGTTACAAATTTTTGTATGCATTTTTTATTTAATTTTGTCTTCCAAGTTCAAACCTAATGCTGTGCCTGTTATTATAAGGTGAGTGGTTTTTTTCTTAGGAGAAACTGAACTCCGCTATGTCCCTCTGGTGACAATGCCGCATACTGCTCATGCTTAGTGACTTTAGAGAAAAGGTTTTGGATGTATTCCTTAAAGTTACCTGAATAATGATAGTGACTATAATGTAGAATGCTTTATTAAAAAAAAGTTGTCTAAACTAGAAAAATATAATTGTTACATCTATTTGCATGAAGTCCAAGTAAATACTCAATGTAGTTGAGTCACTACTTCACTACCAATTAATATTTAGTACTGCAATATTGTTACCGTGACTATATTTTCGGTAATATTTAATACTACTTCGTTGCTATTAGTTTGTAAAACTAGTTATAGTTACTTAAATTGCAAAAATTTTCAAATTTATAGTTGCCACAACTATTTCGTTTTCTCTCAGTGATATAAGTTTATATACTACGTATGATTTGAACTGCAGGCCGAATTGATTTTTCAGATTTAGGATGCGTTCAATGCGCTATTCGCGCTATTTAGTGCTACAAGCTGTTCGCGGATAAAGGTCTATATACCAAAATAGCGCGTAGTTCCTCCATTTTATGTGTGTGTGTGGACCTACTAAACATACCCTATACCAATAATACTAACAAGATTGAGAAATAACGCGTTACTTGTAACGCCGTTATCGTTTTCGTTATTTTTTTCAGTAACGATCGTTACTTTTTTCTGTCTGTAACGGTAACGGTATAGCGTTGTTACATTTTTACAGTAACAGTAACGAATTTAGCCATTATACTTTTACCGTTATTTCAGTTCCCTATTATTTCCTTATTTCATAATTTATTCGTAATTTCTTAAAAAGTATTTTGTACTTAATATCTTATACGAGGGTCGTCTGAAAAGTTTTGAGCCTCATCATGAAGATGGCGTTACTCGTCAAAGCCATTCTGGTATTATAATATGTCTTACGAAAGATATCTGTGACAATTGTGGTTTTGGACGTTCAGTTCTTGTTTGACAATCATTTGTGTCGTCATTTTGTAAAAATGGAAAAAATTGAATATCGTGCTATAATTAAATTCTTGCATTTGAAAGGCAATACGTCTACGCAAATTAAAGCCGAGTTGGACGCTGTTTACGGGAACTCTGCCCCATCATTTGCCATCGTGAAAAGATGGGTAGCTGAATTTAAACGTGATTGTACCAGCTTAGCTGACGATGAGCGTTCGGGACGGCCAACAACTGCGACCACTACCGATAACATCGAAGAAATTCATCAAATGATAATGGACAACCGTCAAATTAAGATTAGGGAGCAGAGGCTGTTGGCATAACAAAAGAACGTGTTTGTCATATATTGACTGAAGAATTAGGCATGCGTAAGTTAACCGCGCGTCGGGTGCCGCGCTTGCTCACTCTGGATCAAAAACGCATTCGAATGAACATTTCTAAGGCCCTGTTGGAGCGGTTTAAGCGAAACGAGTCGGATTTTTTGCATCGATTAATAACGGTTGATGAAACTTGGGTCCACCACTTCACTGCTGAAACAAAAGAACAATCAAAACAATGGACTGCGAAAGGTGAACCTGCTCCGAAGAAAGCGAAGACGGTTTTATCGGCGGGAAAGGTGATGGCGACTGTTTTTTGGAACAGTCATGAAATTGTGTTGATCGACTATCTTGAAAAAGGTAAAACAATAACAGGGACGTACTACGCATCATTGCTTGACAAGCTGAAGGCAGAAATTGAGAAAAAACGACCGCATTTGAAAAAGAAGGAAGTGCTGTTCCATCAAGATAATGAATAAGATTTTTAGGTTTTTGTAGCAATAATAAGATTTTTTGAAGAATTTTAAGATTGCATTGAATATTTTTGGGATTTTTAAAACAAATAGCAGAATTTTGAAACAGTTTTTACAATTTTATGAGTTATTTAAGTAATTATGAATTTTTATGTAAGTAATTTTATTTAAGTAATTACGAATCTTAAATATAAAATTTTTTTTATTTTTAAAACAATAATAAACTTTTTTAAATAATTGTAACATTGCTTACATAATCTTGATATCTGTTAAACTTTTTTAATATTCGTTAAACAATATTGACGTTTTATAAATAATTTATATTGTTTTTAAATAATTTGCGGCTGTTTTAAACAATTTTTAAACTTTTAAGACACAAAAGTACAAGTGAGGTATTTTAAATAATATTTAACTAGTTAGTTAAATTAAATACAAAGAGTAATGAGAAATACGCTTTGACACGATCCAATTGTCTGAAGGGCCTCGCGCCAGTCTAGGTAGTGCCGACCCTGGCCGCGCAAATTCCACGCGCGCCCATTCATTAACTTTAATATCTCACCATTCTAATTCTACTCATCGGATCGCTTTTTGATAGAGCTTTTCGTTTTAGAAATTCACGGAGAATACGTTGATAACTGGCGGTACGCGAGTTCTGAGATACCCTGTCGTTGTGTCTCGCTTAAACGCATTCATCTGTCCTTATCTAACATATTGCAACGGCATCTCTCTTAGAAGATTGAATACCTACTGCTAGACACAATTATTGCTTTGTTTACCATTCCGAGTCTTCGCTCGGTGTTCGTATCACATCATTTGCAAATCGATATAAATCTCTTTTGAAGCTTTTAATCTTTCGTAAACTCAGTATTGTTTGTGCATGTAATGCGCTGAGTGTTGCACTATCGTTTGGTCCATACGAGCTATAAAATTTTTGTATTAAGGAAACATTTACGTTAGGTGACAGCTCTACGAGTTGAAAAAAATGTAAGTTTTTAACTTTTTTTCCGATTTTAGTATAAAGTCTATTGCAGTAAATTTTGCGTCTACTTTAAGTCTGTAAAAGGATTTTTTATTCCGTTCAGTAAATTCGGATATTTATATCGATCTGCAAAATCCCGACGATTTGGCCATTACAGCATTCCCTTAAGGTCTGGCAAACCACCAAGAGACTATTAGATTCTGGAGTCAAAAATAGGGTGTCCAATTATGCAAAATCGATGTGACCTTGATTTAACATTGCCTGCGTTCAGCAGAGAAAACCGTGCTGAGCGCTCACTCAGCAAAAAAGGGATTAATCTATGATTAATATATGTTTATTTGTTATAATTCGTAATAATTTGTCAGTATTGGAGCGATTTATAATTACGTTTCACCGCTCATTGAGCGCTACATAACCTTACGGCCCAAACACAGTATTACAGAAATAATAAACAGTAATAAATAAGTAAGAAATGTGATATTAAAGATTATCTATAATAGACGAGAGTTATTCTGCATCACGAATTATAATAAATAAACATATTGATCATAGATTAATCCCTTTTTTGCTGAATTAGCGGTTTTCTCTGCTGAATCTGTCAATCATTGGTGACACCACCCAAGGTTAAAGATAAATCTTTAATGCGCATTTCCAGTGGAAAATGTAGATTAATTTTAATCTCGGTTGAACTTACTCTTCGTCTTTTTCTAGTTCTAAAGATTAGAAAAAGACAAACAGTAAGTTGAACCGAGATTAAAGTTAATTTACATTGGTGGAAACAGGCACAAATAAACATTTTTAAACCCTACAATTTTTGTCTAAAACATTTTTCTTAAAAATGCATATTTCTCGAGATATTCAGCCGACTCGCAACTTTTGGCGGACATTGTAGTATATATATAATTTGAATGTTACACTGAATAAAGTTTACTGTTCTTTTTCATAACGATATTGTATGGGTATGGGAATAAGAGAGAGAGAGAGAGAGAGAGAGAGAGAGAGAGAGAGAGAGAGAGAGAGTTTCCGCCCTTTTTGAAAAGAAAAGGATGTTTAAACAAATCTATATAAGTGAGTTTATTCAAAGTATGCTCCTTCGGAAGGGACAACTTTCTCCCACTTTTCCGGTAATAAACGGATTTCTCGAATGAAAAAATCTGGTTCTTTTGAATCATCAAGCCATTTTTTGATATCTTCATAAGAATTGAATCGTTTTCTAGAAAGGGCCGACTGCATGGATCGGAATAAATGGAAATCTGAAGGAACAATGTCCGGTGAATACGACGGGTGGGGCAGAATTTCCTACTTTACTCCTTCCAAGTATTTCTTGACCGGTTTTGCAACGTGTGGCCTAGCGTTGTCATGTAACAGAATCAGCTTGTTGTGCCTATTGTTCCATTCCAGTCGCTTTTCTTTCAAAGCTTGGTTTAAACGTATCAGTTGTAGTCGATAACGATCGCCAGTGATGGTTTCGGACGGTTTGAGCAGCTCATAATATATAACACCT
>NW_017298640.1:637912-641638 GCF_001594075.2 Trachymyrmex cornetzi | reverse complement strand
TTTACAACTGGTTTTCGATGGAGCATGCTCACCGTAAACATCTACGAGCAAACGATGCAATTCTGCAGCACTTTTCTTTAAAATAAAATAATGGAATAAAACTTCCCGCAAATTGCTTTTTTAGAATAAATTCCGACATCTTCAACGCAAAAAACGTTACTCTTTTTTACGCTTCGAACGAATGCCAACTATTGGGCTCAAAAGTTTGAACACAAACCTTTCAAACACATGTGTTGCCGTTCTATCAAACACACAAGCAATGCTACTAACGACATCTTTCTACAATGGGCGGAAACTTATTCCCATACCCAACATTATATTTCGAGATTGAGCAGCGTCAAGTGTTTTACGTAAAGAATTTTTCTATTTAAATTAAATTTTTTTATGTTATACTGTTACTTTAATTCTTTGTTGTAACATTTGAATTGAATAAGATAACGCAATTGTATGATATAATCATATTTTGAAGGAGAACTAAATAACTATACTACTACTTTGGTTAGAAAAGAAAGGATATGATTTGACTTGGCGCCAATCGTTGATATCAAGTCTCTTATACAAATGGTCTCTACAACTAGCGCCAAGTTAAATTCTACATTTTTTATTTCTACATGATAATTCTAATGGTACATAAGTATCAGTAGAGAATTAAGCAAATAATAAAGATAAAATATCACATGTGTTTTAATTTGGTAGAATTTAACTTGGCGCTAGTTGTTGATATTAAATCTTTTATATGTACAAATGATCATTAGATTTAAATAAATAATAAAAATAATACCACCTGAGTTTTACTTTTTAACTTGGTACAATAAAGATAGTAACACTTGGGTTTTTATAATTTAATTCATCTACTAAATGTAAATAATCATATGTTTTATAGAATGTATTGCAAATTATTAGTAGAAATGAGGTATATATTGGGTCCGGGAAAAAGTTTCTTCGTATTTTTTAATTCAGAATTGTATATACAATATCTTCGTCAAAAATAAACGAAATTTAAATTTAAAATAAGGGTTTTAGAGTTTGAAATCTCTACTTTCGAAAGGTTATTGTATTTTTTGAGTTTCTGTGAGTTTGGTAATTTTTACATTTAAAAAACTATAAGCTGAAAAAGATGAAAAAGTTTCTTTTTACTTTGGGGGTTTCTCACGTGCCCAAAAAAAATTTACGAAAATTTTCGACTACCTATCGTGAAAGCTGAAGCTTTCCCTACAAAATCATTTTTTTTAATGTTCCTATGATTTTTTGTTCCTGAGTTATTCGCGAGTTAAGTAAAGGAGCATTCTGACTTCGATTGTTCATGACTTCGATAAAAATCATCATACCACAATTTAAAAAACAGATTCTTAAAGCCAAAACTTTACTGTAGCGAATGATATAATTGTAACGAAAATTTCGCAACAAATGAAAAACTTTTGCAAACAAATATTTTTAAATACGAAGAAACTTTTTCCCCGACCTAATATAATGAATAAAACAAATAAATAAATGGTTTTATGAAACATTCAAAAATTTATAATCTTTATTTTTTAAAAAACAAAGATTACACGCTTTTTATATTTCTTTTCCTTTTTTTACAAAAGCAAAAATTTTGTTTCCTTTCTATAAAATAGTTTTTATATGAAACATTTTTCAAATTACGTAATATGAGATATTTGATTGTTATTGGTAAGATAGTGAATATAGCAGCAAGCAGCTACTGCGTTACGCAATAAACAGAATGGTTATAAAGTCACGCGACAAATATCGATCGATTAATATCGCAATTCACCTTAATTCTGTAATATAGCAATTTATGATAATACCTGTAATATCATACACGCAAGTCTCATTTATACTCTTCCACGATTTTACAGACTGCTTCAAGACTATTGCATATATACACTTAACCTTTTTAAAACATAATAATAATAATAAATATTTAAATTAATTAAAACACAAAGTAGTACACTTTTTTTATTACTGTTTGTCTTATATTAATTAAGAAATTGGAAATCTTTATTTTGTACTTAACTGTATTGTTTGTATATATAATTTTCCTTTTATTATAATAATAAATAAATGATTTTTTTATCGCACAGGTTCCCGCGAGAACAACAGACATTGCCAAATCATTTCTACTTCACAGACTTCGAGAGGCATACCGCTGAAATCGCATCTTTTCATCTGGACAGGTAATATTCAACACTTTATTATTTATAAATATACGTATTTAGAATACATATACCTTTCCTTGACTCTACAAAAAAAATATTGTTTGAAAAAAGTGAAGTTACATAAATAAATATTGGGATAAAATTCTTAGAAAAATTGTATATCAATTTAAAAGTTCAGAGATGTATCAAGAAATACGTACAATTGTACATAGTAAATACAATTATTCATTTAAAATAAATTATTAAATTAAATCCAATAGTAAGCAAGAAATTATATGAAATTGAATAAATTTATCAGGTTGATTAAAAAATTTCTTTGAATTCTCTACTATTTCTTTAATATATGAAGTATCCCCGAAAACTTTCTCATAAGCATCTCAGATCATATAAAAAAATACATACCCCTTACCTTTGTTTAAAAAAAATAATATATTCAAAGCTCATTAAAACCAGAGAAAGACACTTCGGTGCATTTCCTTGTAAAAATTAAAAATGAAAATGTACATACTTATGTGAACTTTTTAGCAACCAATTTTTCAAAAAATATTTCTCTCAATATGCATTAAGTTAAGGTCCATTTGTACCTCCGTTTGTACCTTAAGAGGGTCAAAATTATAAAGAATTGAAAAAATACTAGCATCCCACTTTGAGATATTTTAAATCTGTAAATGAGTGTTTCGGGATCCTTTGTACCCGTTCGTACTACCATCAGTTTCATTCGTACTCCTAAGGGAGCGAAATTTCAAAATAGGGGTAAGAGTAAATTTCGCTATTTTTGAAAATACTTTAATTCTATAAACGCCCTGCTCAAAGAATTTAATAAAAAAAAACAATATAAATTTATAGAAATTTTATTTATAAAAATTCTGTCTGAATCTATCATACCAATTGGACAACAAATATCACAAAACAGTTATAAATTATTATCTTATATTGCATCTTATTTAACGATAGAGAATATCAATCTATAATAAATCATATAAATACATAAGATTCTCTCTACGATCCTATCACATTATCTAATTTAATACAAAATAAACGATAGGATATTTATACAAATCTGTAGAGGGTGTTTAATAAGTAACGATAAAACTCTCACATAGGGATACAGCAGACTAAACTGAGTCCAAAAGTCCTCTATTTTGCAATTTTCGCGATAGTTAACATGATATTATTTACTAAAAATCGCTGAATATTGGTTTTCAATAATTTTTTACTCAAATACTATCAAAACTTTACAGAAAAACAAGTGACAAAAATTGTTTATTTTTTTCATAGAGTTCTGAGAATTTTTTAGTACCGCATTTTCTCATGTTAGTAAAAATAGTTGCCAATAAGAAAATGCAGTACTAAAAAATTGACAAAAAATTTTGAAAAAATTCTTAGAGCTCAATGAGAAGAAAATAAACAATTTTTGTCTTCTGTCTTTTTTTTCTGTAAAGTTGATAGTACTTGAGTAAAAAATTATATTGAAAATCTTGCGTTTCGAGGGTTTTCTCCGTGTTCAAATCCATTCTTGGAATGCCAACGTTTCGTGAACCTTGCAGTCCACTTCATCAGGGCGAGG
>NW_017298640.1:626447-635482 GCF_001594075.2 Trachymyrmex cornetzi | reverse complement strand
GAAACGTTGGCATTCCAAGAATGGATTTGAACACGGAGAAAACCCTCGAAACGCAAGATTGTCATATAGGAAACACCCGTGAAAGCCTCAAGAATATAATTATATTGAAAATTAATATTTGGTGATTTTTAGTAATTGAATGGTATAGGTCTTTTCAACTCACAAGTTTAATCCACTCTACCCCTATGCAAGAGTTTTATCGTTACTTATCAAACACCTTGTATAATTTAATACAGAAATATTCCTATATTTCTAATAGTAAGATATATGATAAATGTTAAAGAATAAGATAAATGTTATAGAAATCGTATTATATCGTTGACAATATAATGTGACATTTAGGTGATCGAATAATTATTTCACAGATTTCAACATACATAATGACGTCGAATAAATGGTCAATTGTCGACGTATTAGTAACATTATTAGTAATCAATTAATAACGTCATACATTTATTCCGTTAATAACACGAAAATAATGATATATTTTTTATGTCAGTTTATGATGTGTGAGAGAAGAGCTGTAAGAATTCACGTTATTTTTACGATGTTTAGACGTCAAGGAACTTATTATGATTCTTAAAATAATATGGAAATTACAAAAATAATTGAATTTACTAGAATATTTATAACTTCAATACCTAGTAAATTTATTTATTTTTGTAATTTTTTCACTTCGTCTCGGGAACCATATAAATTCGTAAAAATAACTACTAATTAATGACATCAAATGGAAGACACCTTGCTACCGTCAATAACACGAAAAAAATGACGTATTTTTTACGTCAACTTACGATGTTATGTACCTGTGACAAATTCACGTCATTTTTACGATGTTTAGACGTCATTTTAAACGTCACATTAGTCATAAAAATAACTATGATTTTTTCGTTGGTTGATAGAGCCTTTTTACTTTCAGACGTTTGTTTTCACAATAAAAACCTTAGATTCATCATTGAAACCTTACTCAACAATGATTATCCGATGGCATTTATATTTAACACTGTCAATCAAAGAATAAAACATCTAATAAATAACAAAATTAACGCATTGAAGAATAATAGTGATAATGTTGAGGAATCAGCAACCTACACGTGGCTAACGGTACCTTACATTCCAACACATTCAGAAAAATTTAAAAGAATCAAATGTGACGACATCAGAGTATCTTTTCGTAGTCCGAATAAAATCAATAAATATATCAAAGTACAGAAAGACCCACGGCCCAAAGACTCTAAAAATAATGTAGTTTACGAAATTGAGTGTAAAGATTGTGCAGCAACGTACGTGGGACAGACGGGCAGACAGTTGAAAACAAGAATTGCAGAACATAAAAATCACATCAGGCGAAACACAACAAATCGATCAGTTATTACCGAGCATAGGCTGGAACACAACCATGACTTTCAATGGGACAACGTAAGAATCTTAGATGAAGAGCCGTGTTATATGAAACGCTTGATATCAGAGATGATTAACATCAAGAAACAGACGAATAGCCTGAATTTACAAACAGACACTGAAGGACTCCACAAAGCGTACATACCAATAATAAATAAGTTATAACATTTACTAAGCTGTTAGCGATCAGTACATCGACGAGTCACATTGCGTGCGGACGTGTCTTTCTGTACAGATGTTAAAATTACAAAATAAAAGAATATGGAGAGGAAGGATATGAACTATAACGTTGTGAACAATGCAATATCTTCGCAAGCGATAGAATGATTTATAGTGAAGTGTGCCTGTTTAAAGGTATGTCATCTAACTATGCAATACGTGGAAATGTGTAATGTTCCATAAATCTAATTCTTATTCTCTACAGTGAACATCTATCCAACGAATTATGCAATCGATTGAGAACAGATGACATACGCTTTGGATGGACTCACTGAAATGCGAGCGTTTTCGTTATCTACCGTAGTATTAAGTTGAATTCTGAAGATGGCTCGAACCGAGAGCCGAAACGTAAATGAAATTAAGAAGATTGTTAATTGCGATCAAAGACAATCAGTAAATATATAGCTCACTAGATTTTCTTTTTCTTTTGTAATAAAAATGCTTACTCTAAAGGCATTGTAACCTACTTTGGCGACTCTTAATGTCCTTTTATTAATATTTTTATAAAAATAACTAATTAATGACGTTAAATAGACGACACCTTGCTATCTAGGTTATCACGCATGGAAATGCACACACACGTGAGCGTGCACACGCGCGCGCTCACACACACACACACACACACATACACAAATGGTATTAGTAACTATAGTACACAATAACGGAATATAGTAAAAAATTTATTGTTATTTTTAAAGAAATTTGTTTTCGGTCGAAAATAACTATGGAATTTTAATCTTTGTCTAACAGCATCGAAAATAAATGCTAGTGAGTAGCCATTATCTAAAAGAGTGAGTATTGTAATTTCAAAATTTTTATGATGGGGGGGGCAATTGAGGGTGAGAAAGTAATAACATTCTATCTACCATGCCAAAAATTATTCCTTTTTTATGACATTTAGGATGGCTTGAATAGAAATTCGGATACCTTTCTGACGAAATAGGTTTAGAAAAACGGTCAAAAATGATGTAATGGTCTTCTAACATCACCGTGACATCCAAAAAGTTAAGTTTGTTGTTATCACTGTTACGCCCAGAGCTTAAAATTCTTTTATTTCAATGGGAAGAAAGAATTAGGAGAAAGCCAAGGAAGGACGTAACTGACACCGCTCTTGTGGTTATCGCTCTGAGGCGGGTGCCACAAGTCGGAAGCACTTGATTAGGTCCCAGATGTGGGTCAACGTCGATATGCGACGCTATTACCCAAACCGAGACTGTGCCTCCGTCGATTCTCTTTTAGGTTAAGGAACTTAATCCTTTTAACCAGGGATTGGACCCGTACGATTCTTGTTAAGACGCAGGAAATCGGAAGGGTGCCAAAATAAAATTTAAGCAATCATTTAGATATGTATATATATATGAATATTTTTATTTTATTTGGGTGTATATCATTAAATGCTAACTTTGTTTAGATATTTATATATAGATATATAGATATGATTCCAGATGTACACTTTATAAGTTACAATTACTGTGTGTGTGATACATGTGTTGGTTTTACAAAAATCAGTGCTAGAAACAAATATAATAGGTTTCTGTGTGAGTGTGTGTATGTGTATTAAAAAAGAGGGAGGAGCTCTTGTAGAAAAGTACTACTGAGCACTAGGAGTATTTTGAGGCACTACTATACTACAGCACTACTGTATTACTACACTACTGTAGTAGTGCAGAAGTGATCAGTAATGCTGAGTAGTGCTAAGATCTTCTATATATCCGCGTTTCGGCAAGATACAAAATACAGGAAACGAGTATGCATCACAGAAACTAATTATTAATAGCTCTATTTAAAAAAAAAAGCACTTTCAGAGACTCTACGAGCACACTCTGATCAAGCTGAGAGTAAATGATGAATTTCATTTACATATGCCTATTTATAGGGATTCGCGTCATTTTCTCCTTACGGAAAACGAGTCCATCTTGCGGCGGTACTGCGTATTACACTGCTTGCTTGGCGGCGTCTATAACATACATATATACTTTGCAAGCGGCATAATACACAGTATCGCCGCAAGATGAACTCGTTTTTCGTAAGGAGAAAATAACGCGAATCCCTATACATAGGCATATGTAAATGAAATCCATCACTTACTCTCAGCTTGATCAGAGTGTGCTCACAGAGTCTCTGAAAGTGGTTTTTTTAAAATAGAGCTATTAATAATTAGTTTCTGTGATGCATACTCGTTTCCTGTATTTTGTATCTTGCCGAAACGCGGATATATAGAAGATCTTAGCACTACTCAGCATTACTGATCACTTCTGCACTACTACAGTAGTGTAGTAATACAGTAGTGCTGTAGTATAGTAGTGCCTCAAAATACTCCTAGTGCTCAGTAGTACTTTTCTACAAGGGAGAGGAAGAGAGGGGAGGGAGAGATAGGTTTATCAAGAGTTACGATTTGGTTTTAGGAAGGGTGACTGTGAATTACTTAAAGCGTTTTATAGCTTAAGTAACTTTGAATAAGGAAAAGAAGAGAATTACTTTAAACTTTTTACCGCTAAAATAATTCTGACAATGAGTAAGGAAGAGGGAAATTACTGGAAGGCATCCTACCGCTTGAGTAATTCTGAATAAGAAAGAGGAGAATTACTTGAAGCGTTCTACCGCTTGAGTAATTCTGAGCAAGACAGAGATGAATCACCTGAAGCGTTTTACCACTTAAGTAATTCTAAGTAGGAAAGAGGAGAATTACTTAAAGCGTTCTACTGCTTGAGTAATTCTGGGCAAGAAAGAGGTGAATCACCTGAAGCGTTTTACCGCATAAGTAATTCGTTAGGAGAAAAGGTGGGCTGGGTGTGTCTACGATTAAAAGAGAAGAGATTGAGGAGAAATAAGAGAGCGAAAGAATATATTGATGGTCGTATAACTTTAAAATCAAATTAACACGAAAAAAAAGGAGAAAAAAAGAAATTTGTTCTTACTATTTGCTGAAGATAGTGGCGATTTATAGCGAGAGTCCCCGGTGATATCCCAGTGATGTCTCAGTGATGTCTCTTAACCAAGAGCGAAGGATCTTCAAATATGAACTACTGATCTTTGGGATTGCATCGAGCCGAGAACTCTACAGTTAGAATAACTAAACTCGTCGACTGATCGAAATTTCACTTACCGTCAAGGCACTAGTTTCTGATCAGTCTCTAATTTCTGATCAGTTTAGTGAATAAATTGTTTTATTGCATTCACCATCATAAATATTCTCTGTAAAAAATATTTATAATAAAAACTGAACATAGAGAATTACTAAGCGTAAATATGGAAGTTCCAATTGAACGCATTTTTATGACAATAAATTCGTCAAGATAAACGTTCGGACAAGAGACGCATATGCGGCCATCTGTTATGGTCGGGCGTAAGCAAAGTTCTTTGTTTCGTCAGCTTGTCATTTGCACGCGTTTAACGAAATCAAGGTAATTATATATATTTCCTTCAGAGAATAGTTTACTAATAGATATGTCGAAAAAAAAAGAACATTTTGTAATGTTTAACTCGAAAAAGATGGGTGATTACTTTTAGGTTCCGATTTTTCTCATACATATCCAATTTTCGCTCAGTCAAGTAACACATAACCTATCTTGTAGCTTATTTTACTATTTTTATAAGATCTACTTATTTTCTTGATTAATATTCAAAAAATTGTATAAAATTGAATATATAAATTATGTATATATATATACATATACATATACATACACATATATAAATTTGATTTAAAGATATGAAAAAAGGTTTAACTTCAATAAAGTTTCTGATAATAAATGTTTATCCTTTCTTCAGTTGAATAAAATCCACGCTGCAATGGCATCAAAAGAAAAAATTGTGTACAAAAAGTACAATCCAGAGAATATGAAAAGAGCTCTGGACGACATTCGCTTGAAAAAATTATCAGTGCGTGCAGCCAGTAAGTTGTACAACGTGCCTTTCTCAACATTACTAATGAAGCATCATGGCATATATCCGATGAATGCTAGACCAGGTCCTACGACAATTCTTATTTCAGAAGAGGAAAATGTATTAGTTGAATGGATTTTACATATGAGTGTGGCTGGTTTCTGTATTACAAAGGAGTAACTGTTGAACAGTGTCCAGAAATTAGTCAAAGATTTAAAACGAAAAACACCATTTACAGATAGTAGACCTTCAAAACTATGGTACCAGTCTTTTCTCAATCGTCATCCCCAAGTGTCACTGAAGCTAACACAAAATTTATCTCTTAGGACAGCTGAAATGTCAGAGAAAGATGTCCGTAATTTGTTTCAAAACATAAAGGTATATTTAGAATCTAAAAATTTGTTAAATATCAGTGGTTCGAAGATTTTCAATTGTGATGAATCGGCTTTCTTACTGAATCCAAAATCTAAAAAAAATTGAGTTCATTATTGAGTTCTTAGTCTTTTTATGTAACAAAGTATCTATGATCAGAATCTAGTTCTTGACCTGATCAGAAATTGATTCTGTGAGTAAAATGGTTGATCAGAAATTAGTTCCATGTAACTCACGGATATTTTATCTCATTATTAACTTAATTATGACTATTATATCATTTTTCCAAATGCAACTTAAAGTTGAAATGTTGATCTATCGTTTGAAAACAAAAAAGAAAAAATTTTTTTCTTTTAATGCGTTTAAATATTGAGGGCAACATGGAAGTGCTCCTTAACTGATCAGAAACTAGTGCCTTGACGGTATGACTAACTGCGCTTTTCCAAAGGGCCGTGCGTGCGTGCGTGTGTGTATAGAGAGAGAGAGAGAGAGAGAGAGAGAGAGGGGGGGGGCTATTATGAGATACCGAGTTCATTTTGGGTAAATGCTAGAAGTCTAAGGCAGGTTTTAAAAAATAATAGGGATCATTTTGAAAGGAATTTAATAAGCTTTAAGATAACGTTACATAAAATTTAATTCAAATTCCATTTTTTTTAAATTAAAAAAATGTAAAAAGTGAGCAAATCGCAAAGTCAAAAAATTGTGCTTCTAATATGAAACGCCCCGAGAAATCGATAGTAAAACGCAAAGTATATCAGTATTGCAATTAAAAAACTTTATTTAATGTTTCTAAAATACGAACAAACACAGCCAGTGTGCGCGAAAAATGAGCATGCGATATATTATACCCAGAACTTGTTTTCAGATAGTTGAAATCAAGCATCGCAGAGGCACTCGACGTTCGTTCCGGTTGTCTTTTTTATTGTTGTACAATAATATTTATATTTTAGCAACGATTTTTACTATAACATAGGAGTATAGGTTATTTCATATTAGAAATACCCTGGGTATCTCATATTACGATTTCCAAATCTTATGATTTTACGATCATCAAATCTAACTTCTGTAATTAAATAATTTAACATATCCCGTATTTTTCTATTAGTACGACTTTACTTTATCACTACATGAAGAATTTATTGCCAAATATTTATTTATTAAATAATAAACAAGGTTTAAACTTTAAATGCTCACCTCAATGAAATTTGAAGACATCCAAATTCTAAAATCTTGTTTTATAATGACTACGGGCATGATCTAATAATGAATTTTCTGCTAAATAGTTTTCAATCCAAGAGCAATAAATTCATGGTGGAACCAATAGATTTATTAGTTTAACAGAAACGCCGCTATCTCATATTAGGCGCCTATCTCATTAAATAGGGGGCTTTCCTCTATATATCGGGGTGTGATGCAATTAGGATTCATCTCTTTTTTCCAAAGATTTCCTAATTATTTCGAAAGAATAGGAGTGATTAGAGTTATTTCATTTTACATGTGAATCAGAAAATGTGATCAGACTTATCTGTGAGTCACAAGGCCACTGCACGTGCTTTCGAACACTAATAATTATTTTCCTTTAACTGATGTTTAGTTATTTATAATAATCAAAATTTATAATAATCAATATTCGATCGGTCATGCTACTGACTCTATTCTAGAGATAATCGTAAGTTATTCGCGTTTGAGAGAAAAACAGATTTTCTCCATGAAAGAAAAGAATCGTGGAGTCGTCAAGACGTAACATCACTAATCTCTAATGTGTGCGTGTAAATTGCAATCTTTCATCGAATTGAAAATAGTTAATATGTAATTTAAATGTAAATACGAAGCTGCGAGGATAATGTCATTTACATACTTATAGCATATAGGTAACTGTAAAAGCAATTCCTCAAGTGCTCGTTCTTCTAGGTCTTGCAATACAGTCTTCGCTATAATTGGAAAAAGAGGCGAACCCATAGGGGTGCCAAATATCTGTTTATAAAGCGAACCATTAAAAACAAAAAAGTAAAGTTAAGAACTAAGTTGATACCAATCATAAATTCTTCTTGTGTAATTTTAGTATTCCTCGATATATAATCCCATCTTTTATTTATGCTCTTCTGAGCTAAATCAACAGGAACGTTCGTAAAGAGTGAAACCACGTCCAGAGAAGCCAAAATATAATTTTTTTCTCACTTAAGAGGATGCTAAACAGTCCTACTTTACCATTATTTCAACACGGTGAAAAATCTCCGTATTGGATTTACGGATTGCAAAATTGTTATTACATAAATTAAAGTACGCACAAACAGAACCTCAGCTGCATTTTATGAAAAAATCGAAAAAAAATTAAAAAATTCACTGGCTTTTGGCTCGTACAGATGTCACCTCAGATATATATTTGCTTGATATAAGAGTTTTAGATATATCCATATCTTAAAAATAAGCGTTGTTATATAGAGCTCTTCGAGCACAAACATATCGTGCACGATGGATTATTGGCCAATACACACACTCTCGCAGCGACATGGATACGAGTTTTTTCCTTCGGTTATCTGGCATCGATTCTCCGAGAGAAGAAAGGCGAAGGCGGTATGAATCAAAGTGGTTTTCAGCTCCGCTTTATCTATGTCTCGCTTTTCTTCGTTCGGCTACGTTTTCGTCATCGACCAATCAAATGTCGAACCATGGTGGAGAGCGTCGTTCGGACGGAGAAATGGACACTTTTTCGCTGTTCGAGTCTCGGGAAGTATCAGGAAGTATCTCTCTTAAGAAACCTCTCGGATCCGTGCCGGATTTCAGGAAAAATACGTAACGTGGTGTGAAATAAGAGGTTCAGGGCGCACATCCGATCGTCCCTAGGCGATGCCTCATTACGAATCAATTACGCGATTCAACGGATATATACGATCGCTCTCGAGCGTTGTCCACGCGACTCAGGACGTCTTGTCCTTAAGCGGTGTCGTGCAAAAAGAAACATTGACTGTGTAAAGCTTGTAACGAATAGTGTATGTGTAAATTCATAAAACGTTAACTATGTAAATTCTGAATAAACTGTGCATATGAATTCAGTAGAACATTTACTGTGACTAAGTTATTTATTAAGGCGATGCTAAAGCCTTCTGTTTTACCACATTTCCATTCGGTGAAAAATCTCTGTATTGGATGTATGGATT
>NW_017298640.1:613499-626261 GCF_001594075.2 Trachymyrmex cornetzi | reverse complement strand
GTCAACAGAGCCGAAATTCCGTGTAGCAGTAGTTGTGCGGTCTTGCGATAGATGGTGCTGGCATATGTTAGATAAGAACAGATGTATGCGTTTAAGTAAGACAGAATGATATATATTATATAATATAATGTAAAAACTAAATCAAAGATGTCACCATTATTATCGAATTTGGAATTAAAAAAGTCTGTACTATCGACCTTGATTGAGTTGGGTAATCGGTTTAGCATCCCCTTAAGCGAAAAAACAGTAGAGTTATTAGGTTAACTCGCTATCACACAACAAGCGTGCAACTGAGGTCACATTACTGGAACTAACGATACCGAGTTGGTAGAACTAAGATTAAAGGTCTAGAAGAAAAATATTTTCACTGTGTAGAAATACGTGTATATGGATGTTTTGCGAAGACTGGGAATGTCAACAGAGCCGAAATTCCATGTAGCAGTAGTTGCGCAGTCTTGCGATAGATGGTGCTGGTTATGTTAGATAAGGACAGATGTATGCGTTTCAGTAATAAGACAGAACGATATATAATACCTATAATGTCAGAAATAAATCCAAGATGTCACTATTATCGAATTTGGAATTAAAAAGTCTGTACTATCGACCTCGATCAAATTAATTGATTTAGGAACCCCCTAAGATCTAAAGTAGTTCGTAATCCTTTATTATATTATTTTAATAAATTAAGTTTTTGTTAGGTGCGGCGTATATACCGGAGTTACCCTATGTCTTTTTATAACAAGTATTGTTAATTATTGAAAAAAAAACTGCGATGGGATAGTACTTCGAATCATTCATCTTAAATAATATCTAAATTGTGTCCATTTTTCTCTTCCCTAAAGAAATAAATTAACAAACAATATTAAATTTATAGGACCGTACATGTGAGAACGCAACCAATAGGAAATGAATGCCTTTAATGATCTAGCTGGATCTTAAATGCTTGTATAATTCTGTGTGAATTTATATACTACGTAGTATTTGCGCACCAAAATAATTTTCCAGTCTTGAAACACAAACTCCACTGAACTACCGTAATATAATTATATCACCAGTTAAATTGACTAGCAATTTAACAATTCGAATCTCTTACGCATCTTAGAACGACCTTAATAATGCTGAATGACATATTAAAATTTATAAATAATTAATTTTTATTGCAAAAAAAATTACCTCGGCCGGTAGTCGAACCCAGATCTCTAGCACTCCGTGTGAACGTCCTAAGCTTTTAGACTACTGAGGCCTTAATAATATTCTTCGCAATAATTGGCATATGTAGAAATAACGGTCATTTAGGACGTAAATAAACAATTTTAAATCTATAGGACCATACATGTGAGAACAACAATAAATTTACAAATTTTGCCTTCAATTTGATTATACAATCTTTTATTCTCTATTCAAATACAAGGATATGTATGCGTAACGCAATTCTATGAGGAATGAAATTTGTAGGTAATTTTATAATTCAACGCGAATTTAATAATCTAAAATTTTTTTGTAAATCTTTTGTTTTTGGCTCGCAGGCTTTTAGGATTTCGCAGGGCGATGCCGGTAAATGGTCGAACTCTTAATGTTACAACGGAAATTTACCAGATTGCCGACAGTGAACTGCTTAAAACGTTCTTCGTGAGTCCGGCCGGCAACCTGTGCTTCCACGGCAAATGTAGTTATTATTGCGATACAGCACATGCTGTTTGCGGCAATCCCGATACTTTGGAGGGTAGCTTCGCCGCCTTTTTACCAGATAAAACTTTTGCGGCCAGAAAGGCTTGGCGGCATCCTTGGCGTAGAAGTTATCATAAACGGAAGAAGGCCCAATGGGAACATGGTAAGACATAATTATTTTCTTAGAAAGATGTCTTAGAAATCTAAAAACTGAATTCTAAAAAAAATATAAGGTTTTTTCTTTTTATTCCTATTACTACAATTACTATTACTGCAATAAAATTGTTATAATCAAAGTAAATATTCCTTTTTTGCATTCTTCTTCTTTATAAAGATTATGCATTTCGCGGGTTTTCTCCGTGTCCAGATCCATTCTTGGAATGCCAACATTTCGTGAATACCGCCCCATGTTTCGCGTTTCACAGTTGGCAGCCTTTGAATCTTATGCGACATTCGGCGACATCCACAAAAAGAGACGGTGGAAATTTAGAGAGAAATGCTTGCAAACTGAGCACATCATGTTATCTCTTCCATCATGGGAACAGCTCAATATCAGGCTATTCTTCGCCCAGATGAAGTGAACTGCAAAGTTCACGAAACGTTGGCGTTCCAAGAATGGATCTGGACACGGAGAAAACCCGCAAAACGCATAATCTTTATATAGAAAGTACCCGTAGAAGCCTCAAGAATATTCTTCTTCTTTATTTTTCATTATCTATATTTAATGTTGTATTGGTATAATCTTATTAAGAAGGTTCGCATACCAAGGTGAAATGACTTAAATAACGACTTCGAAATTATTCGTTAGGCTGTTTATTCACCAATCAAATTAATTAATTGATCAAGTGATATGGCTATTTGCATGTTATCAGATTTTGGAATTTAGATGCACACGAAAACAGAAATCTTCAGTGCGTGAGCGAATCGAAAATCTTGACACAAACAAAACAGAAATCTTCTGTGCACTTAAACGCACACCGAAATCTTATCGCGAACTGCAGAAATCTTCAGATATTCTCACACGAAAATCTTGCGTGCCTCGCGCATGAAATACTGAACGCGTTCATGTAGATAAAGCGACTAGCCTGCTCGTCAAGCAAATGAACATGCGGATTGATTGTTACTTATAGATCCAACCAATCACATTCAACACTCAACGAACAAGCTAGTAGTTTTGTCCGGTCCATTTACTCGCGGAAGCTACGTACGCGATAACTTGAAGATTTATCATCTATATTCTCTCGGTTCGGATTCCGATTATTAATGCGAGAACACACAGAATCGGTAAGCGAGAACACAAGTAAAACACAAGAGATAACGTTAGAACTTATTGATTAGGATCTAGCAGCAAACTGAGTATTGATCATGAGACGAATAATCTCTAATTTTTTGAAGTGACACTAGTAACCTACGTTACGTATGCAATATATAAATAAACTTTAACAGCACAAGACATCTTCAGGATAAAAATCCTGAATACGTCCTGAATATCCTGAAACATATATGAGATATTATTGTACTAAAATCAAAATTTTTAAATGTCCTTAACCCTAATAAATAAGCGCCTAAAAATGTCCTAAACACCTGAGGACTATCAAATAAGCGCCTCTCATTATTTCCTACATACATCCACAAGACATCCAAATCTGAAGTCCTAAAATGTCCGATTGTAATTGGAATCTATTTTTTAAATTTTCTAATATTCTAGGTTTGCCACTAGATGGTATTATTTTTTTCATTTAAAATTTAGTCATAATCTCTGTATATCCAAGTTTATGTAAGCTTAGACATGTCATAATTTTTTGTACTGAGTTTTCGTATGTACTTAGTGCAAGATATGATTGTATTATACTTTTTTTATACCAACGAAGTTATTGAATATAGTATTTTGTAAAATATTTTAATCTTGCAAATTGAGCACACTTTATCCGAGATATTCTGCGATAGTTCTTAGTCCTTAGGATGTCTTTAGGACATCTCTTGAAGACCTATGCTATATGTGAAATAATAGAATTAATTGTCCTAAAGATTACGGATGGATATCTTTAGGACTTCAGATTTGGATGTCCTAATGATGTATGTAGGACATAATGAGGCGCTCATTTGATAGTCCACATCCTCAGAATGTCCCTGGACTATAACAGAATGTCCTGAAAATATCCCGTTTAGTTGACGGGACATCCCTGTACTATTAGGGAAGGAAAATTATGACGAGCGTCAAATATGTTTTAAATATAGTCCTAATTTATACATTTTTCTTTCAAAATTACAGATTCCGATTACTGCACTCTGGTAAAAGAAATTCCACCGTATAATGAAGGTCGACGATTGCTTGATCTTATGGACATGGCAGTCTTCGATTTTTTAACAGGCAACATGGATCGCCATCATTATGAGACATTTAGAATTTTTGGAAACGATAGTTTTACATTACATCTGGACCATGGAAGAGGTTTTGGAAAACCTTTCCATGATGAAATGTCTATTTTAGCACCTCTTTTACAATGCTGTGTCATCAGACAAATTACTTTAAGTACTTTACTCCGGTAAGTAAAATCTTTTATTATTTTTAGAATAACTTTGGCAAAAATTTGTGTAGTTTAACTGAACATCCAATCAGTTACCATCTAGTATTGCTGATTTCTTTTTGTAATACCAAAATACTGAGAGCAATATTAAGTTAAACAATAAAAAATCCAAAAAAAACCAGGGCGAATGAGAGACAGCGTGGTAATTAATACGCAATATGTAATCTTAAATCTTTATTCCAAAAAAACCATAGTACGTTTCGACTCACTTTGTAGCCATCCTCAGCAATAAAAAAATTCAAAATATAACTCCTTTCACGTCCAAGGAAAAATCAATATCAGATTTACAGATTTGATGTTGTAAAATCCCAAAACATAAAAGAAATTTGTCTCAACATTGGATCAAAAAATCATGCTTAAGCGATTAAAACATGACATTCTCTAATGGTAAATAATAAATTTTAATCGTTTAAAGCATAATTTTTTATCCAGTGTTGAGACAAATTCCTTTTATGTTTTGAGATTTTACAACGTCAAATCTGTAAATCTAATGGTGATTTTTCCTTGGACATGAAAGGAGTTATATTTTGAATTTTGTTATTGCTCTCATTTGCCCTGATTTTTTTTGGATTTTTTATTGTTGAATTTGAGAGAGTCCGTAAGAAGATTACATTATTAATATTAGTTAAAGCAATTTACTATGCAATATATCACTCAATTCATTACAAGAGATTTTTGCAATATTAAAAAGTAGTTGTCATTTTTTGATATGTTAAGTTATGCAGTGTTCACTTGTAATATAATAGTGTAATTACGTCCCGTTTTTACAAGGAGAGGCTATGCTCTTCAGTGATTTTGATTAAACTGGCAGCGATGTTAGAGGAGCCTACCAAGTGAACACCTATAAAGCTGCTCCCGCTAATGGGCCTTAGAAATCAAGTAATGAGCATTTAAAAATAAGCCAAAAATCTGGAAACAGTTTAATATTTCGGAAATTATGCATTTTTGAGAAAAATGTCTTAGACAAAAGTGGTAGGGTTTAATGAGATGTATTTACTGGTTTTATTGGTTTGACTTTGGGCAACATCGTCAACCTTGACTTGACCTTGACGATGCTATCCAAGGTCAAACCGGGGTGATTCCGATTGACCACGTCTCGATTGGACACCAATCACAGCGACCGGTGCTTAGGAGCTTTGTAGTCTCAAGCGCTGTGAGTGGCTCGTGTCCAATTGAGCCGTATCCAACTGGGTGCCATCCGGTCAAACCAATAAAACCAGTAAATATATCTTATTAAACCTTACCACTTTAGTCTAACAATAAAACATTTTTCTCAAAAACGCATACTATCTTTCTGAGATATTAAACTGTTTCCAGATTTTTGGTATCTTTAACTTTCACTTGGTGAGCTCCTCTAACATCGCTGCAAATTTGATCAAAAGCAGAGTGTAGCCTCTTCTTGTTACTACACTTATTTTTATGATACTTGTAAAGTTATATAGTTAAAAATGTGTGAAAACCATAAACGTGTACAAAAATATAAGCGAATCCCCATAGAAAAAAATTTTACTTTTATTTTTTATTTGTTTATTTATTTGCATAACAAATAAATAATTACGGTTTGAGAATAGAAAACAGATATTAATAATAAAGTTAAGACACTATAGGTACGCAAAATGGTGAGGCACAAGCAAAACTGCTGCTACAACGCCTACTAGAGT
Organism: Trachymyrmex cornetzi; assembly: GCF_001594075.2. Lineage (NCBI taxonomy): Eukaryota > Metazoa > Arthropoda > Insecta > Hymenoptera > Formicidae > Trachymyrmex > Trachymyrmex cornetzi. The sequence continues at coordinate 620,344 of NW_017298640.1, read as the reverse complement.
ATAACAGGCTACTACGATACTAGACTTGATAATGAAATTTCTATATTTGTATAAATTGTATAACGCAAAAATGCCGCAAAATTAATACAAAAAATAACACAAAATAATAAATCAAATATAAGTGAATCACAAGGACTACGAGCCAGTTAAAATTAATAATATTTAATATTTAAAACTAAATTAGCAAAATAATAAGATTCAGATGAAAATAAGCGCATAACACATAAATGGCGCATAAATAACACAAAATATAATGAAGAATATAATCGCATAACACAATACAATTTTTTATTTATTTATTTTTTTTTTTTTTTGGAGGAGCTAAGAGGCAGCACTTGAACTGGTGTACATGATACGACTATAGAAATGACGACCAGCAAATCAAAGAAATCGACACATGGCTAAGCGAAAAGAGGACAGTAAGGAGGAAAATCGAATGGAGACAGGCAATAAATTAAAAAATTTGACAGCGACATAGGAGAAAGCGAAGCGAAATTTAGGTGAACGGTGGCGAGGAAAAGCTAAGGAATCTTAGTAACGGTGGCGGGAGTATCCGAAGAATGCAGTTCGGAGTTAAGGAGCAAAAGATTGGGGAAATAAGGAGGAATGTTAGTAGGAAGAATATGAAAACAAGACAACACAGGTGGAGAATGAATCGTTAACGAACATCTAACCAACCAGAACTATTGAAAGAAGAGGATAGGTAGTCGTATTTCCGGGCATTGTATGAGAAACGTAGGCAAGAGTTTTGGATGCGTTGAATACAGGTTAACAATTTTTGAATTAGTGAAGGAATGTAAACCACGTCAGCGTAATCATACAAAGACACCATAAGAAATTGAGAGACTAGGAGCTTTTGAAAAAAATTTAGGATATGAGGAAAGGAATATAGTAGGCGAAGACGCGAAAGAAAGCGACTTGGCATTTACAGAGACGTATGTACAGAAAGGAGAAATCCAGGAAAAGTCAAAATGGACTCCAAGAATTTTAATGGGGGCTGAACGAGAAATTGTGATCGAGTTCAGAGAGATATCAAATGAAGAAGGATGATATAACGAGGGAACAAAACTAGCAATTAAGAGGCTAGATTTGGATGGATTTAAATGAAAAGAGTTAGCAGAGGCCCATTCAGCGACATATTTTATATCGTGATTAAAAGTATCCGCAGCCGTTTAAAAGTCGAATGGATCGAAGGAAGAAAGAAAAACATCAGCAGCGTAAAACAGAAGTTTAAAACAGAGGTAATAGAAATAGAGAGTAGATCGACAATGAAGAATTGTGAATAATAGGAGAACAAAGATCGAAGCCTGAGGGACTCTAGAAGGCGGGATAATGAGAAAGAAGGCTTCGGGGTATACAGCAAAATTCTTTGAGAACGCTTTACAAGGAAGGAACGAAGGAAGGAGATAGCGGAGGGCGAGAAGCCATAGTGGTAGAATTTGAATAATAGAAACTCATGGTTAAAGGTGTTGAACGCTTTAGAAAAATCTGAAGCAACTACGAAAGTTAGAAGACCAGAGTCGGACCCACGGAGTACAGAGTTAGATATGTGCAGCAGCTCGGTGGTTGTACTGTACATATACCGGCAGCCGGATTGGCAATTCGATATACAATTTGTAGAGTTAAAAAATAAGTTCAGCTGCATGTAACATATCCGCTCCAGGAGTTTCGAGAGGAAGGGAGTGAGTGATATGGGTCGAAAGGAAGAAGGAGAGGAGGGATTACGAGTCTTAGGGATAAGGAGGACTACAGCTTTCAACATGTAGAGAACGTATTGAAAACTAGAGCGTAATTGAGTATATGAAGAAATGAATCGATTGTGGGAGATAGAGAAAAAGCATGCGTCCAAAGAGATCTTGCAGACCCGCGGAGGTGAGGTTGATGTGCTTAAAGATATCAAAGAGTTCGGAAGCAGTAATAGGAACAAATGAAAATATATCGGAATTTTTTTTAGAGGTAATAAATAAATAGAGTGATGTTGGAAGGAAGAGAGGATGAGAGAGTCAATGAAATGATTATTAATTAGGAAGAATCAAGGAGATGAGAAGGGATAATATTGGAGGAAGAGGACCTGACGCCAAGAAGAAAAAGGTTATGCCAAAATTGCCGCGGAATTCCAGAGGAGAGGGATGATGTCAAGAATGATCTCTTTTCGCGACAAATAGCGGAAGCGGTGCAATTTCGAAGCTCGCGATAACATTGCCAATCAGCCTCGAGTCGGATCCGCCTGATGGGATGATCCCGATTGACCACGTCTCGATTGGACACCACCAATCACAGCGACCGGTGCTTAGGAGCTTTGTAGTCTCAAGCGCTGTGAGTGGCTCGTGTCCAACTGGGTGCCACCCGAATCTGACCAACGCACGGCGCTTCAAAAAAATTAGCCGATTTCATTCACGGAGCAGACGATCGAGAGTAGCATCACGTAAACAGAGCGCCAAACGATCGAAAATAGATACTATCAACGAAACAAAACAGATGACTTTGGCATCGATGCGTAACTCCTAATGCATCTGGAACCAGTCGATTGCTGCAAGGAGAAATCAACTGCACGCAAATTTCGTGCAAGGTAAACGTTTGAGCGTCTTGGCGGCCGATCTACTCGAAGAACAGCACAATGATCATTGATAGAGACATCATCGCACACGCCAGAATAAACGACGCAAAAGGAAGATGAAGTCATGATGAAGTCAATGATGGACGTAGATTTGTAGGTTACATGAGTATGAGAGGAAATTATTTGACGAAGACAAAGATGGGACATCAGGGATTTCAGGTATTGTACGCTGTGGCGGCTGCAAGCGCCAGTACCACAGGCAACCCAATATACAGGCGCCTGCAGAACAGAGCACGGCACGCGTCAACTTTTTCGCGAGTAAAAAATAATAAATATGTATAAAGACTCTTGTTATCAAATAAAAATAAAAATTAAGTAAAGGGCATATAAGAGTCAATAATCAGTAGAACTTGAAAGTAAAATAAAGACATATAATATAATTTCTCGATATCAATTCTTACAATATCTTGGTGGTACAATGTCTCAAAATAACGGTATAATGTCTATGAAATATTCATATCATGGTTTTTCTATTTACTCGTTTACTACGTTTCACGACTACAAATTTTGTAAATCTGAAGATGGCTCGATCAAGAAGCCGAAACATGTAATTGTTAGACAACCGAGACGTTATACCACTAAGATATTGTAAGGATTGATATCGAGAAATTATATTATATGTTTTATTTTACTTTTAAGTTCTACTGATTACACAGGCCTGCATGGTTTTGTTGATTAGGATTTAACTATGTTTTCTTACGTAATTTTTCGCGCTGAATCCGAATCCGGCGGCAGAATTGCTCTATCACGTCAGGTTTTTGAGAAAAGTGAGGTTAAAGGTGTCAAAATTGACGTTTTTTGGCATATTTGTGATTTTTTTGCTAGCGAAGTAAATTTTTTTTCTACTTTCATTTACGCCATCTGAAAGTGTCAACATTTATCTTCAAAATATATTTTTTTTAACGCCGTACGTTTTTTTTCACCGAGATAATCTCTGTGTAGTCACACAAAGAAAAACATTTTTGACACAAAATATTTGTGTGATTACGCAGAGATTAACTATGTTTTCTTACGTAATTTTTCGCGCTGAATCCGAATCCGGCTGCAGAATTGCTCTATCACGTCGAGATTTCGAGAAATCTTATCCCAAAACAGCCAAATAAGCCATTTTCAACCATATTTGAAATTCAATTAAAAATTGATAAAATTTTTGTCGTCTAATCCATCGATGGTATCATTTCCTACTATACAGCCCCTTCAAAATCCATTTTGGACCGTCTCAAAGCGTCCAAAATTACGTAAGAAAACATAGTTAATCTCTGCGTAATCACACAAATATTTTGTGTCAAAAATGTTTTTCTTTGTGTGACTACACAGAGATTATCTCGGTGAAAAAAAACGTACGGCGTTAAAAAAAATATATTTTGAAGATAAATGTTGACACTTTCAGATGGCGTAAATGAAAGTAGAAAAAAAATTTACTTCGCTAGCAAAAAAATCACAAATATGCCAAAAAACGTCAATTTTGACACCTTTAACCTCACTTTTCTCAAAAACCTGACGTGATAGAGCAATTCTGCCGCCGGATTCGGATTCAGCGCGAAAAATTACGTAAGAAAACATAGTTAAATCCCAATCAACTTTCAACACCTCCAATTTTGCAGGCCTGTGTTATTGACTCTTATACGCCCTTTACTTAATTTTTATTTTTATTTCTCGCGAGTGCCTTGCGACACCTACTTTCTCACGAGCGCTCGCAGACCGCGAATCGCGAGTACTGTGACTTAGCCCCTAGGGAGCTGGTGCGACAACCACGAACCCGTGTTAGAGATTTGCTCAGCGGGAGATATAAGGCCCGCCTAGGCGGAGTCAAATTACTCAAAACGATTCCAAGAGACACCCCAGTGTATCCAGAAGCTTGCCAAGTTGACGTACCACGAGACCGGCAAGAGTGTCGACCGGTAGAAGAGGCGCAGCACGGCTGGCTATCAGTGGAAGCCCAGCATCGCAGAGTGATAGCGGAGGCCAGGTCCAGCAGTCCAGTGGAGGTGCTCCAGCACAGGTCCTCAACGCAGGGGCGGCGAGGCAATCAACTAGCAGAGGATCACCAAGGCCCAGCAGAGGCCAAGGAACAGCCACGCCTTGCGGCAGAGGAGACGCAGCACGACGCAATAGCCAGAGCAGTGTTGCCAGGTGCGAGAAAATTTCCCGAAATCTAGGGAGAATTACAAGAAAAAAATTGAAAAAGGGAAAAAGGGATTTTTTGTGAAAATAAGTTAAAATTTAAGGAACTTTCACGGTAAATGAAAATTTTGTTTTATGCTCGGTTTTCGGTTGGTAATTCGGTGATCGGCCGTCAGGGTGAAATCACATGGTACGGAATAAGGCTGCGGAATAGAGAATGCGTCATAGAAGCAACCAATCAGCACTATTCGCCGCTATTCCGAATAGCGCTGATTGCTTGCTTCAATGACGCATTCTCTATTCCGCAGTTTTATTCCGCACCGTGTCGAAGTCGAGCAGTCTGGTGTTGGCTACGAGATAAAAATTTTTTATTGACCTGTCTTTTTTGTCAACTTCAGTAAGTGTTACATTTTACATCTGATTTCTAATACTAAGTCCACAATAGAAGTCGTAGCGGTAATAGTGTCTTTAGTAGAAAATTGACCAACCAGAGTCGATTATACTTCTCATATTCAACTGTGATTGGTCAATTTTCTATGATTTAAGACGACCGCTACGACTTCAATTGTAGATCCCATATTAGACTTATGTTAAAATCATACGCATTATTTGTTTCTTTAAAACTCGTTTTTCTAATATTGCACAATAAAAATATATCATTAATTTATAGTACTTATTATTATATATTTTCCTGTATATTACTACGTTTATACGGCATTGGTAAAACCGTTTTATAAAACTAGCCAATCACAATCGTTCTATTCTTCCGAGGAACAGCTACATTGACCAGTTTCATAAAACGGTTTTACCAATGCCGTGTAAGAAAGATCTATATGTATTGTTTCATATTTATTATAATTCCAAACTATGATATATTAATAAAAAAAATAATTTATGATTTTATTTTAATAAAATTTATAAAAAAACAAAAATTTTGTGAATTTAAGAGAAATAGATGAAATTAACAGAAAATTTGGAAAAACAAGAATTTTGGGAAAAACAGAAAAAGGAAAAACTAGAGAGATTTTCATATCCCAACAGGGAAATTGCTTCGCCAGTACCTGGTAACACTGAGCTAGAGACCAGCCATACTAGCAACACTGCGTTTACCGTCATCTGTAGGGCCGTCTACAATACATGGAGTAAGAAGTAAGAGTAAGAAATTGACCAATCACAGTCGAATGTGAGAAGAATAATCGACTGTGATTGGTCAATTTCTTACTCTTACTTCTTACTCCGTGTATTGTAGACGACGCCTAAGATAGAGGCTGCTACCATCCACCCTGGGCGAATCTTAAATGCGGGTGCTTGATCGTCGCGTCGGCCTCCTGAGGGCTGTATTGCAGCACTAACCTTCCGCGGTCCGCGAGTAGAGATCGGCCAAAGCCCAGCACAATGTTGTGAAACCGGAAATGACATGATTTGGGAAATGCGCGCCCCTAGAAGATCTCTAAGCACGCGCATTTCCAAAATCACGTTATTTCCAGTTTCACAACATCGTGCTGGAGCTTTGGCCAATCTCTACCTAGAGAATCTCTATCCGTGAGCGCTTGCGAGAAAGCTGGCATCGCAAAGCATTCTCGAGAAAGTTGACGCACAACAGGCAACGGGTTGCCTCGCATACGCCAGTGCGCCGAATTACCATTCTGTAGGTGCCCCTATGCGGCTTGTAAAGCCGCCACAAAAGTGAGTCTACGATATATTAAAAATAACACTAGTTTACAGCAAAAAATTATTTTGGACCGGACTACGTGTCTTTTATAGATTTTTGAATGCTAAAAACAATGCCACAAGCGAAAAAATTCTAGCACGTCGAATTTCCAAGATAATTGAGATTTAATACTTAAAAAATAGCTTTTTTGCGATATTTGATATTTTTTAATAAAGAAGGTTAACGTTATCTTGAAATTTCGATCAGGAGTCATGAATGTATTGTGCATCCCCTATAAAATGCATTTTTTATATTTCAATGCCTTACTTTTTAGCCATGTTATGAACGATTAAAGATAGGAGCTATTTTTAATATGGTGACTCCGGCAGCGTCAAATGTGTATGCGGATTAATTTTTTAGGGTCACATTTTGATAACTGTACCTTAATACTTT
>NW_017298640.1:612282-613294 GCF_001594075.2 Trachymyrmex cornetzi | reverse complement strand
GCGCGCGCGCGCGCGTGTTGTTGTTTTAAAATGATTTTAGCGTTACCATGCGCATATGACGCTGCCGTGGTCCTCACATTCGAAATAGCTCTTATCTTTAATCGTTCATAACATGGCTAAAAAGTAAGGTATTGAAATAAAAACAAATGCATTTTATAGAGGATGAACAATTATAGATAATGAACATTATACATTCATGACTTCTGATCGAAATTTCAAGGTAACGTTAACCTTCTTTATTAAAAAATATCAAATATCACAAAAAAAGCCATTTTTTAAATATTAAACCTCAATTATCTTGGAAATCTGTCTATCGACGTGCTAGAATTTTTTCGTTTGCAGCATCGTTTTCAGCATTTAAAAATATATAAGAGACACATAGTCCAGTCCAAAGTAATTAAAAAAAAAAACATTTTTTTGTAAACTAGTGTAATTAAGCCTAAAAAATTAGATAGACCCCTACTCAAGATACGCACGACTGGGCTCTTTAGTCGGGAAACCTCTCGAATCCGGCAAAGTGAGTAGGAATGAACAAATAAGGAAAACTTTGCTTGGAATATGGACATGTTCTACATGTTGCGCAAAAATCTCTGTCTAACCTTTTTAGTTTTCATTACTTTAATATACATATTTTTTTAAGAGGCAGTACACCCTAAAATTTTCAAAAAATCAAAAATGTATTTTGTTTAAAATATAGTTTGAAGACTTATAATTAATGTTAAAGTCCTAAGTGGATATTCGAATTATTTCTCGAGTTATAGCACTTGAAAGGGACGGACGTACCTACGCGCATATAATCGACCCGAAGAGAAAAACACATTTTTTTCTCTTCGGGTCGACTGTATGCGCGTAGGTACGTGCGTCCCTTTCAAGTGCCATATTTATCTTTCAAGACGGTGTACCTATATAATTTCCATAGACATATAAGATAGACCCAGCATCTATAGTACATGTTGGGGTTTGGCAGAACGGTGCGAGAGGCAAGATATCGGGGCAACCTGTCCTTCTCTGC
>NW_017298640.1:603116-612102 GCF_001594075.2 Trachymyrmex cornetzi | reverse complement strand
ATTAATAATAGGTGCAAAGAATACAGACAATTCTAACGTAGGCAGCCATTTTGATTTTGTTAAGATTGTCAAGATGCGCGCGCAGAGAAGGATAGGTTGCCCCGATATTTTGCCTCTCGCACCGTTCTGCCAAACCCAGCATATACTATAGAAAAGTATACGGATGCTGGGTCTATCTTATATATGTCTATGATAATTTCTTAGACTACAATTAACGGATTAACTTGCAATTTGAAATATATATTTAGGAAACCAGTAGTTTTCATCTGACCAACGATTTCGTTGATAACATTTTCTGTTTCCAAAATACAATAACATTTATAATATCAAAACATGTGTCAAAAATTCAAACATGTTTTTTCCGTTAATTTAAAAAAAAATGGAAAAAAGCTCTGTCAGACGATAGGGAATACATTATAATTTCTGAAACTATTTAACAAAGTTGGGTAATGTTAACAATAAGTTAAAAAGGTACAAAAAAGTTAAGTTAAAAAGTTAAAAAATTAATTAATTTTAACTTCATTTAGTTACATTTTAGACTTTTCACTTTTTAACTTTATATAGTTATATTTTATCTATAACTGTTAATTTTTAATTTGATTCTTTGAAAGTTAACATCAGGGTTGGGTAGTTGGAGTTACACGGATCCTATACTCGGATTATATGCTTATATTCGTGTCCGTCGGAGATGTATTTTTCTAATTTTAAATAATTCCAAATATTTCATTTACGTTTAAACAAAAAATAAAGAGGTCCGAAAACGATCCGTTGTGACCTAAAATCACGATTTTCTTGAAAAATACACAGAAGTGCAATTTACTGTTATATAAAGATTATTTTTTGATGCCCCAAAATAATCACGCAAAAGCTGATCAAAATCCGTGAAATACATATGTAGAGTCTCTCTTTGTTAGTTAAAAAAGTTAACAATAAAAATCATATTTCAGACCGTACATATGAGAACACAATCAACGAACTAGAAATGTTTATACTGCACTGAGAAAAAAATATAGTCAATTTTAATAAATATTTAGTTTAATACTGCCAACTAAACATTTACTTACAGTAAATAAATATTTGTTCAGTAAAAAAAAAAGATTGTTAAATCAAATTAACATTTCTTGTATCAAATAAATACATCTTTATATTTAATAAATATTTAGTTGGTAGTACTCAACTAAATATTTATTAAAATTGACTATATTTTTTTTCAGTGTGGTCGAAGCTAGATCTTTAAGGCTTAAATAATTCGACCGGTATAGGCATTTCTAGTTCGTATTGATTATAAAAGAGTTAACTTTTTAATTTAGTTTTTTAATTTAATTTTAAAAAAGTTAACTTAAAATCATGAAATAAAATAAATTTATTATAACTTTTAACTTTTCAATTACTTTTTTTCATTAACTTAACTTTTAATTTAATTAATGTCATTAGGGATTAACTTTTATTTTAACTAATTGTAAGTTAAATTTTCAAGGCTGTTAACTTTAATTTAACTTAGTTTAAAAAAAAGTTAACTTACCCAATCCTGCTATTTGGATTTTTTATTTCGGGATATCCAAAATAGCAGAATCGTGTATACCGTTTACCGATGCACGCACAATCACATTTTACGCGCATTGCTGTATTTCTTCGCAAGATCAATATTTCTCAATAAAATTTGCAACACAAGTTCAATATATGTATTAATGAAGTGCCAAATTACAAGTGATATTTATACTTTTCCCGCAATCCATGCTTAAAGAATCTTTATTTTTCAGTCTAGTCAGGGTGTATTCCCTCTTAATAAAAAAAACTTTTTATAATTTTTCATCATAAAATTTATTTTCCGATTTTGTAACATAGTTCTCTCTAGCGTGAAAAGGGAAGAAGGTGCTTTTTTTGCTAAGAAATTGCAACAGAAAATCAGTTTATTTGTATTTCGCAAGCTCCTGAATTAGCAGATAATTTCCCGTCATAAAATGATTTATTTTCTGATTTTGGAACATAGTTCTCTCTTGTGTGAAAAGGGTAGGGGGTGGTTTTCCTGCTGAGATGTTGCAGCTAAAAAATCGATTTATGCGAATTTCGCGAACTCGTAATTTAATAGATAATTTCCCATCATAAAATGATTTATTTTTCTATTCCGAAGCATATAGTTCTCTCTTGCGTGAAAAGGGCAAGAGATAGTTTTCCTGTTAAGGGGATGCTAAACCGATTACCCAACTCAATCAAGGTCGATAGTACAGACTTTTTTAATTCCAAATTCGATAATAGTGGTGACATCTTTGATTTAGTTTTTACATTATATTATATAATATATATCATTCTGTCTTACTCAAACGCATACATCTGTTCTTATCTAACATATGCCAGCACCATCTATCGCAAGACCGCACAACTACTGCTACACGGAATTTCGGCTCTGTTGACAGTCCCAGTCTTCGCAAAGCATCTGTATACACGTATTTTCTATTCGGTGGAAATATTTCTTTTCTAGACTTTCAATCTTAGTTCTACAAATTCGGTATCGTTTGTTTCAATAATGTGACCTCAGCTGCACTCTTATTTTCAAGATATGGACTCTAAAACTCTTATATCAAGCAAATATATATCTGAGGTGACAGCTGTACGAGCCAAAAGTAAGTGAATTTTTAATGAATCTGAAACTTTTTTTCGATTTTTTCATGAAATCCAGTGCAGCTGAGGTCCTGTTTGTGCGTACTTTAATTTAAGCAATAATACTTTTGCAATCCGTACATCCAATACAGAGATTTTTCACCGAATGGAAATGTGGTAAAACAGAAGACTTTAGCATCGCCTTAAGGGGTTGCAGCTCAAAAATCGGTTTACGCGTATTTCGAGAGCTCCTAAATCAGCAGTTAATTTTCCGTCATAAAATGATTTATTTTCCCATTCTGGAACATAGTTCTCTCTTTCGTGAAAAGGTGAAGAGGTAGTTTTTCTGTTAAGAAGTTGCAGCTTAAAAATTAAGAATTATATCAAATTTACTCCAGAACTATATGCATTAATGAAATTTTAGATGTAGTGCTAATTTCAATGACTTACCTCTTGAGTATAGACTAGTTTTGGAGTTGTTTTTTTTTTGGAGGGGGGGGGGATAAAGGGTGGAGCTCAAAAATCGAAAGAACACTGATTTTGTAAGGGCTCATAAACAGCTCCTAATTCTAAGCCTATGAGCGATTTCCTATTGTTAATTTCGAAGAGTGAGAGGCTAAGTGAACGCCCACTCAGCCCCCCACTTTTAAATTAAGATTCCTGCTAACCGAGACGAGAGCTCAAAATTATTTTTGCTGGATTTGAAAGCTTATTAATAGCTCCTAACTCTGAGATATGCGTTTTTTATTTCTGCGTAATGGGAAGGGTGCCAGCTGGGCAAGGGTGAAAAAGATTTCGGCGCATAGATTGCAGAATCACAGAGAGAGAGAGAGAGAGAGAGAAATTCACACAGAAATATTTAAGCACTAAAATCCCCTTTAACCGAATATGTATAAGACAAGAAGATATGAATAAGATCATTTTTATTTAATTAGATTTATTCTCATCGATCTAAATTCGCATCATATTGTAAAAGCGAATGTTTAACTGTATAGTTGAACGTCAACTGCTACTGCCAGCATCTCCGGATTTCGTGTGTTCGTTGGTCTGAAAGTCTGTTGAGATCGTTACTATAATTAGTAAATACGAATACCCTTCGTATTTACTAATACAATAAGCAAGTAGGAAAAGACGATACTCGTCCTCACGGTATATCTGCTGCGCTATACCTGCGTGAAGCACTTGGAGAGACCGCCCTTCAGGGACGTATTACGTATAAGTATATATGTCCGCCAAAATAAAGCGGATCAATTTAAAACTTACAGGGAACATTTTCAACAATATATTTTTTAAGAAAATGTGTTTTTCAAAAAATCTTTTTCCAAAATTTCTGATTGGACAATAATCCTTTCAAAAAAAAGAATTTATCTTACCAAATTCTTTACGAATTAGCCATAGATGTCTATACTGAACTAGATTGTTAATACTGGCCAAGGAGCTGTGTCAGACCGCATATTGATTTCAGCCATGTTACTCTTAAAGAAATGGCAACGACAGTATGTTTTAGTATATAGATGTAATTTCTGTCACTAACATTAATGCGATTTCATTGTCAATATCGCCCTAGATTAGTGATAGGAATCATAACTGCACTAACATATATTGTCACCGTCATTTTCTTCAGAACGGCTGAAATTTTATACCTCAGCGGACATAAATTTTCATACGTTAAAAATACAAGTTAGCTCTAGTATAATAGTAATATAGACTTTAAATTAGCATAATCGTTTATAATGACTTTAAAAAAAATCACACACTGTCAAATATTACACGACATCGTCGATGGACGCGGTAGAGTTCTATTTCTCGTAAGTAAAAACGATAAAGGATAGAATAAAAGTTATATATATATATATATATATATATATATATATGAGAACCTTCATCTGTAGTTTAATAAAATGATTTTTGAAAGACGGATTCCCAAAATAGAGCTCCATGATGAAAGTAAGGACATATTTCGATATACAATATTATATATTGCCAATACTGAAAATCCATAGTAAACTATACCTAATGTGAATTATAAATGTTTGGAACTTACTGGCAGTATATATCGAAACAGGACTTAAATAAGATAAACACTCATCCGCAAAGAAAACGGGCACTAAATTTTAGCACAAATTTTTAATACATTTCAATTGCGGTAACTCAACGAAAAATCATCGTATTGAGATGAATCAAAATTCAAATAAATTGTAAACATTCCCCTTGATAACCATGAAAAGCAAATTTGAGTTACATAAACGTATTACAAAATGATGGACGTTGAACATAGACATTGAAAGATAGAGAAAAGAGTTTCTTTTTCAAACTGTTGCATTGCTCAGTTGAATTGCTGTCACGCACAAAAAAGTACGAGTCTTTTATTTTCAAATAGATTCATATTTTGAACACTTTCCTATTTCTGTTGACAAAATTATTTCGTTTTAAAGAAAGTGTTACAAAACGGAAACTTTTTCTTGTAAATTCAGTATAACTTAGAAACAAATTGTATCAAAAAAGGAATTAAAATGTGAATTTTAAATCTTAACTTTGTTTAATTTCGTATAAATGCGTGCGTGTATATATGCAAGCGCTTATCGTATTTTCAGCGTTATCTAGGATCAACGACGTGACAGGTATCTGATCTAATGTATGTGTTTGCGCGCGCGCTCGTATGCGTATGCATATAGGTGTGTATGAATATGCTCACACACAAGTGTATGTGACTTAATAAGTGCGAGAGGAGGCAATATATATAATATTACTAAACACACACCCACCCACCCACGCACGCACACACACACGCGCGCGCGCGCACGCACGCACACACGCACACACGCACACACATATGAGATCAGATACCTGCTACGTCTACGTCATTGATCCTGCGTAATGCCGAGAGTAGGACACGTGCATGTAGATTTACACGCACGCACTTACTCGAAATTAAAAAGAATTAAGATTTAAAATTCACACTTTAATTTTTCTTTATAACATTTCCTACAATAGTTCGTTTCTAAGTTATACTGGGTTTACGAGAAAAAGTTCGTTTTGTAATACTTTTTTTAAGACGATATAACTTGTCAAGAAAATCGTAGAAAAGTGTTTAAAAATATGGATTCGTGCATTGCAATAGTTTAAAGAAGAAATTTTTTTCCTGTCTTTCAATGTACATTTTCGTCCGCCATTTTGTAATACATTTTATGTAACTCAAATTTGATCTTCTTTGTTATCAAGGGAAATATTCCATTTTAATTTGAGCTTTGATTCATCTCAATACTGTAATTTTTCGCTAAGTTACCACTAATAAAAATTATTTAAAATTTGTGCTAAAATTTAGTAGCCTGTTTTTTTGCAGGTGAGTGTATATAGAACATTATTCTAACTGTACAATTTCGTTTAGCTTGATATCAAAATTAAAAAAAAAAAATTTAGGGATTTAATATTTCTGCAAATTATGTATTTATGTTTGGTGAGTTATTTATTCCAAAAGCTATCCCGGGAAAAATATTATACATATAAATAATTATATAAAATTATGTAAAAATATATATAATTTTATATAATTTACAATTATATAAAATTATATATAATTTTATATAATTTACAATTATATAAAATTATATATAATTTTATATAATTTACAATTATATAAAATTATATATAATTTTATATAATTTACAATTATATAAAATTATATATAATTTTATATAATTTACAATTATATAAAATTATATATAATTTTATATAATTTACAATTATATAAAATTATATATAATTTTATATAATTTACAATTATATAAAATTATATATAATTTTATATAATTTACAATTATATAAAATTATATATAATTTTATATAATTTACAATTATATAAAATTATATATAATTTTATATAATTTACAATTATATAAAATTATATATAATTTTATATAATTTACAATTATATAAAATTATATATAATTTTATATAATTTACAATTATATAAAATTATATATAATTTTATATAATTTACAATTATATAAAATTATATATAATTTTATATAATTTACAATTATATAAAATTATATATAATTTTATATAATTTACAATTATATAAAATTATATATAATTTTATATAATTTACAATTATATAAAATTATATATAATTTTATATAATTTACAATTATATAAAATTATATATAATTTTATATAATTTACAATTATATAAAATTATATATAATTTTATATAATTTACAATTATATAAAATTATATATAATTTTATATAATTTACAATTATATAAAATTATATATAATTTTATATAATTTACAATTATATAAAATTATATATAATTTTATATAATTTACAATTATATAAAATTATATATAATTTTATATAATTTACAATTATATAAAATTATATATAATTTTATATAATTTACAATTATATAAAATTATATATAATTTTATATAATTTACAATTATATAAAATTATATATAATTTTATATAATTTACAATTATATAAAATTATATATAATTTTATATAATTTACAATTATATAAAATTATATATAATTTTATATAATTTACAATTATATAAAATTATATATAATTTTATATAATTTACAATTATATAAAATTATATATAATTTTATATAATTTACAATTATATAAAATTATATATAATTTTATATAATTTACAATTATATAAAATTATATATAATTTTATATAATTTACAATTATATAAAATTATATATAATTTTATATAATTTACAATTATATAAAATTATATATAATTTTATATAATTTACAATTATATAAAATTATATATAATTTTATATAATTTACAATTATATAAAATTATATATAATTTTATATAATTTACAATTATATAAAATTATATATAATTTTATATAATTTACAATTATATAAAATTATATATAATTTTATATAATTATATGTAAAATTTTTTTTCCCGGGATTTCAAATTTATTGTAAATTTTTATAGACCATGAAAAGATTTGCTCTCTAAGTAATACATGAAGTTTTAAAATGTTTGCGGTAACGTTATCGCAACTTAAATTAGAGCTTTTTTGTCTAGCACAACTACGATCACAACGCCATTTTAACAAAGTTGTAGCAGCTAAAATGGGACAATGTTTTATGGGCCTTCTACAATAAACCGCAAGTCAGAACGTCAGAAGTCTCAACCAATCTTAACCAAGTCGTTCAAGTTGGCTATTAGCCAACTTCACCGATTATGACTTAAGATCGCTTAGAACTTCTGACTTGCGGCTTATTATAGAAGGCCCATTAGGCTTAAAAATGATGTCGCAACCATTTGGCTGCACAACTATTTTACAATAAAGAGATTGTCAGTCACCCAAGTAGCACATGAAGCTTTAAAACGTATACAATAATGTTAACACCTTTAAACCGTAGTATTTTAACAAAATTATTGCCACTGTAAAGAAATTTTCATAACCACATTACACAGTAATGGTGTAGTTGGAATAAAAATAAATAAACTAATAAATGCAGAACATTTTTCATACGTAAATTAATATTTAATAAAAATTAATTTTTAATTTTTAAATTTTAATTATAAAAATATTAAAAAGGAAATTAAAAATTTTTCTTATTTTTTAACTGAGATTGAACAACTCTTCGCTTCATTAAATTTAGATCAAATTTAACGATTAATTATCACATTGCATATTATTAAAATTTATAACATATATATAAATATACTAGCATGGGCACAAATTTATACGTATATTAATTACAGAACTATACACAGATCCTAATAACTTCAGAGCCGCATAAATGAACGCATGGATCCGCTTAACCATCGCTGATACATGCTACACAGTGTTTGCCGACATCTAGATGAAACCATCTTAGATGGTCATCTAGATGGAAAATTAGAACATCTCATCTTACATCTAGATTGTGCAAATATAAACCATCTTCATCTTCATCTTAGATAGAAAAATATACCATCTCATCTAAAAAAAATTTTAGATGACTAATTCAACATAAATAGGTTTGTTTCTTACAATTTTCAGCTGACATTTTTCTTTTTCTTACAATTTTCAGCGAGTACTGAAAATGTATAGTATACGTAACGTGATTAACGTGAACTATGGATAATTTGCACGCTAAAAATGCTGTAGGAGAAAGAAATCATCTTCAAGCAGCAGCGGAGATGAAGATTTTTTCCGCGATTTTATGAAAAAAAATGATCTTATTAGTACGCAATCAATTATCAGCAGCAGCATAGAAGCACTTTCCTATTTAGAATCAAAATCAAAGGATTTATGTTCCCTCGTAAATTTCCCTAATGAAAAAAAATATTTTTTAAATATAATACTTCTTTATCATCATCTGCGCCAGTAGAACGGCTGTTTAGTACAGGACAA
>NW_017298640.1:598845-602931 GCF_001594075.2 Trachymyrmex cornetzi | reverse complement strand
ATCGCTTAATCATCTCATCTTTCATCTAGATTTTTGCAAATCAAAACCATCTTCATCTCATCTAAAATGGATTTACGGATTTCCATCTCATCTCCATCTAGATGATTTTAAAACCATCTAAGCGCAACATTGATGCTACACTTAACATAAAACTGATAGTTATTTTTTATTTTCGCTGTGAATAAAAAGGGGTGATCCCGATTGACCACGGCTCGATTGGACACCACCAATCACAGCGACCAGGTGCCTAGGAGCTTTGTAGTCTCAAGCGCTATGAGTGGCTCGTGTCCAATTGAGCTGTGTCCAACTGGGTGCCACCCAATAAAAATTACAACCATAAGTCAGTCAGTAGTGTTCTTTTCATCTTGAAGACTTGTCAGTTATTTATTTTCTAGGGTGCGTTCTGAGTTATGCATGATTAATAACAAAGACAAATGATACATCATGCGCTTCATGCGTAACTCGGAACTCACTTCTAATCTCAAAAGTAGCAAACAACTGACGCTATAATAATATTCGTTTTTTTTTTTATAACTGTCACAACGTCTTTACATCTGTTAATATAACTAAAATAGCTGTGGTTGCATTCTGATTTTTTTAGCTATCATACGCTTTTGTAGCTCGTAAGTCCAGCAAAATAGCATTTGCTGCCAAATAGCTCACAGGACGTTATACTAGTCACATTTTTACTGTTGTTGCGAATATAGCCAGACTATATTACTTGCAGGATGTATTCTATCTAAAAGAAAAACTCAGAATTAGATATAAAAGTGAATCCTTTTGAAATTCTTAGATAAATTTTTAGACTAAAAATAGAATAAGAGAAAAATGCATCTCATAATTCAAGGATTTAAAAAGAATTATTTTTTATCTTTTCTATGGTGTCTGGAATAATATTCATAAATAAACGAGGTAATTATTCAAAATAGGGGAGGTACTCCGATAACCTTAACCTTGACATATGTTGTCAAGGTCATGACCCTGAGCGATCTCTAACAAGTTTTAGCCGTCGCTCATCCTTAAAAAGTTATAAACAAAAAGTTTTAAAAATAACGTTTTATTTCTACTGTACATATACAGTATTAAATACTATTTTATACTTTCATTTACATTTAATGGGTATGTAATAATCTAACCCATTTTTTACTTTCGCGTGGAAAGTTGTACATTCAAGAAGCAAAGTTCTACTAGGTTTACAACCTTCCACACGAAATGAAGGTCACCTCGCATCAAAAAATGGGTTGGGTTAGGGTTAGATTTTTTTTAACGCGAAACGACTTTATGATATGATAAAATACACTTAATGTTGTATTGAAATAAAATTTATTGAAAAATTTCTAATAAACTTAATTACTATTTCCTTCAGTAATTTCATTAATGGATAGAAATAGGCTATAATTTCAAAAAACTTATCAATTCTATCTGAATAATCATATTTCCGTTTGAAAATAAATTCAGCTAAATAATGTATGTTATGATACTCTCGCGTACCAAAGCGAGGTATTCCATTACATACATCACGCCACAATCGTTCAATATTTTGAGTGTGAACTCCATTGACAGGATTCACAAAGTTACGAGAATGATTTACAGTTTGATGTATATAAATTTCATTAAATAAAGCATCGTAAGCACGCCAAGTATCACTACATATTATACTTCCAAGTGCAATATAACGACGAATTAATGTACTCGTTGTTTTGTTTGCTATTGGAACAATAAATAAATGACCACTTTGTTCTTTCTACACCTCAAAATAACCATTGTCCAGTAATTAGTCTGCCTTTGTGATACTTCCGACGTCCAAATTTTGCTTCGTCTATTTCGACGATAATTCCTGGGCCACCTAATGGTTTATTGGTCCAACACCAATACCAATAAACCATTAGGCTACCAACTAACCCAACCACTGATTTAGTAACTATAAAATGTAAACAATATAATGATTTGAAAATGTATTCTACATCGATTAATAACACTTACTTTCACGGTAAAAATTGATCCAATCCACAACAGTCGATGACGTAATTTGTACTTCAATTTGTAATAATTGTTGTCGTGGTGAATTCATCATTAAAAAATAACAAATAATGCAACATACTTTTACTATATCCAAATGTGCTTTTGAAAACCATGTATTTGTTAATGCACTTAATTTAAAAGTGCATGTCTTTCTTTGGCGTTTCCGCCCACGTATTTGTTTATAATACGTATTAGTACAATGCATTATATAAACGAATTGTCTGGTTTTAATTGGATCTTTTTAGTACACCGTGGACAAGTAATACGCTTTCGAAGCACTCCTTTAGGACTCACATAATTTATTAAATCGTCATAGTTATGCGTTAAATAAATTAATTCATGAAACAACATGATTGTATATATAATAACACTCTTATTGTGGCTATGTTTCAATATATACTGATAGTGTATGATTAATATAATTTCAAAATGAAAACAAACACATATTGTTCCGCCCCGAGGCAGAAGGAAGAGAGAGTGAGAGTCGCTTCGCATGGAAAGTCGAAACTCATGTCGCTTCGCGTGGAAGTCGTGCGTCCCTTTGCAGGGAGGAAGGGGATGAGAGTTGAGGATGAAAGTCGTGCGCCCCTGTACAGGAGGAGGTGTTAAATAGTACTTAATATCGTACATGTATAGCAGAGATAATACATTATTTTTGAAACTTTTTTGTTTATAACTTTTTAACGAAGGACGAGCGACGGCTAAAACTTGTTGGAGGTTACTCAGAGTCATGCCCTTACGTAACAATATATATCAAGGTCATTGGAGCTGCCTCCCCTATTCTGAATAATTACCATAAATGGTAATAAATAGTAATTAGTTCCACAGTTGCGGTTGCTTTGATTTTAAATTCTTAAGATATCAAGTTTTTTATAAATCGTTAAAATTGTGATTATATACATAATTATAATCATTACATGGTATAACTTATAATATTTAATTATACGGTAACAATAAAAATTATAAAAATATAAACATGTATGAGAATTATCATTATTATTGCAAAAAGTTATACACAATGTTGAGTAGTTTCTTCAAGTATTAATTATTTCAAATTCTTAAGAAAAAATAACAATTTCTTAATTTATTGTTACGAAATATATTGACTGAAATATATTGAGGGTAAATTACAATTTGCACATCAGTACACACTTTGTTCCAATTGAGTCATGCATAAAGCTACACTTGTGCATTCTTGTATACGTTTATGTCAAAACGTGTTAAGGACGTATTAGACACACAGTCCCTGCAAAGAAAATTAGATTTAGAAATATGTTTAACATTTCCACTTCAAATAAACGATATACATATGAAAGTTGTGTGAACAAGATTATAATTTTGTTTAATAATACATTTTTATAGTTTACTTATTTTATTCGCTATTATTTTTATTGTTAAAAACTAAAATTTTAACTGATAAAAAAAATGTACATTTTTCTTTTATAAGTATTATACTTCAAATATTAAAAATAATTTATGCAAAGTTTCATTGCAATTCACTGATTAGTTACAAAGATATAGAACAAATAAATATTTTGTTCTTTTACTGAATAACTAGTTAATGCATCGCAATGTAACTCTACGTAAATAATCTTGAACACATAATGTAAGAAAGACCGGGGCAAGTTGTTACACGGGATAAGTTAATACAGTTAGTTTTTTAGTAGTCTCAGGTGGCAGCACATTTTTATGAATTTTTATATGTGATTCTTATGATACTCTACAACTTTACTTAGTTTAGTCGCCATATTTGAACTCTAGAAGACACTACGTATATTTTCTTGATTTTTACTATTAAAAGTAAATATTTCATTGTATAAATCTTGTATTATTGTATATATGTGTATAAGTTACAGATATGTGATTATCCTTTTGTATATTTCTTTTATATATACATTTGATTATAGTAACACATTTTATTTGAATTGATATATGTACGGGGGGATCCCGTTTGCCTACTAATCGATTGCATATAGTATCTTTTGCCTACATCACTTTTGCCTACAGTTCGATTGCCTACATGTATTATTGCCTACAGCTCGATTGTCTACATGCGCTTTTGCG
>NW_017298640.1:597165-598054 GCF_001594075.2 Trachymyrmex cornetzi | reverse complement strand
TAGGCAATCGAGCTGTAGGCAATCGAGCTGTAGGCAATAATACATGTAGGCAATACTACATGTAGGCAAAAGTAACTCCGTTTCTAAAATTTTTATTTGTGCGCAAAAGCGCATGTAGGCAATCGAGCTGTAGGCAATCGAGCTGTAGGCAATAATACATGTAGGCAATAGTACATGTAGGCAAAAGGTACTGTAGGCAATCGATTTGTAGGCAAAAGCAACCATCTCTGTATGTACATACTGGTTTTCGATCTGTATTTTTTCGAATTAAAAATGGAAGGTTAGGATAAGTTGTTACACTTCGATCGGGGCAGGTTGTTACAATGTAACAACTTGCCCCAATGAAAACGATTTTTTTTCTTCTACAAAATTATGCACAGACTTCTATAAATAGATATTTGTGTTCATTCTCTCTCAAATGTATAAATCACACGGATAATAACGTTAATGTTTTTACATAAAATGCGACATTCACACACAGGACGCATACATACGCATATGTGAATTGAAACAAGGACAGCTTAGAATCAAGTTTATTTCTTTCTGTCATATTGAGTTAGCAGTTTAGTTATAAAAGTCTGTGGAATATGGTGCGATCTTACAAAAAAAAGACAAACAGAGGATATGTAAATGTAGAAACGTATATGACAGCAGCAAAGAAAACTAAAAATGGCCACCTGTCTGTGAGAAAAACAGCAAATGCATGTAATATTAATTTTATGACTTTCCAACGTTAACTTTAATAACTAATTAAAGAAAAAATTTTTGTAATAATATATTTTTTTAATTTTATATTATATAAAATAAATATTCCTTGTGAAGTATTTCGCGTTTGATTTCATTGTAATCTTGAATTTGCTTATATATTATATATATATTATATATATAT
>NW_017298640.1:583144-597022 GCF_001594075.2 Trachymyrmex cornetzi | reverse complement strand
TGATATTGTAAATGTAACAACTTGTCCCACAGTGGGGTAAGTTGTTACAATTTATCTACTGATAGAAAATCTTAATTTTCAGTATTTAAAGATATAGATACAAATTAGAAAAAAATTGACTATCTACGTAAAGATATACTTGAAGTAATGCATAGGTATTCATTAATTTAAATGTATACATTAGTACAGAAAAAATTGCTATCAAAAATTGTAACAACTTGTCCCAGTCTCTACGTATAAAAATTGAGATTTTTATCATTTATTTTATAATACATTTCCATATATTTTTATCAGAGCACAGGTTTAAAAAATACTACTTATATTTATTAAAATAACTTATGATCCAGATAGTAAACCATTATCAAATTTGTCGTATTATTTTTAAACGTAATTTAGGATAATTTGTAATTTTTTCATAATTTTGTTATTATTTTGAAAATATGTATAAAACATTCTTAAGCAATTGGAAAGCATATCGATACAAATTTTTTTTTAATTGACTATCTATTAGGTGTTAAACTTAATTCCTGCCGTTTTTCGTCTCCAAAATTGATTTATTTCGAAAGGAAATACCTTAATCAAAGTATTATTAATAAAGTATTATTAATTAGTAATAAAATAGAAAATGGAGGAAATTACTTTGATTAAGGTATTCATTCATCTTCCCTTCGAAACAAATAAATTTTGGAGACGAAAAACGGCAGGAATTAAGTTTAACACCTAATAGTAAGAATCGGTTGTTCAATCTTTGGATAAACTACGTGATAATTTATCTGATGGATAAACAAAAAAGTAAAAGAATAAGAAAATAAGAGAGTAAGAGGATAAGAGAGTAAGTCAAAATTTATCGAAAGATGGAACAACCCCCTACCCTTAAAGATGTATTTAAATCAATATATATAATTTCATTGATTTAAATGTGTACAATATTAAAGAAAAAAACTTATTGTCCCACATTTATCCCACGTACACAACCAATAGGAAATAAAAGCCTTTAACGATCGAAGCTGGGTCTTAAATGCTTAAATAATTCAATACTGAATATGTCATTATGAAAATTGCGCGCCAAATTGATTATTTGTACTTCTAAAACGCAATCCCGACAAAACTATAATAATAATATAATACTCATCAAATTATTACTACTATAATTCTGTCAGAATTATATTTTAAAAGCTCGAAAAATTGATTCGGCGCGTAATTTTCAATATGACAAATGTAATATTGAATTATTTAAGTATACTTAAATTATTTTAAAGCTCCAGCTTCGATCGTTAAAGATTTCTTTCCTATTGATTAAGTATATACATTGGTCCGAATAATAATTCTGACAAAAAATTGTATAACAATTAATCCGATATCCTCTATAGCAATTACAATTTAATCTGCAAGTATAAAATGTTTTGTGATTTTGTCTAGACAACTAGACATTGATAACAGAAACGAATGATTTGATTATAAACGTTTTAATCTGTATTCTAGTGTTAATCTTACACTCGACATTATTTATAGGTTTTCCATTTCCGATACTTTGGACGTCCGCGAAATCCAGACAGCTGGACACCGGATTTATCGCTCAACCTGTAAAAACGTGAATCCGCATCAAAGCAAGAGCGCGTCCCAGTAATTCTGGTAAAACGCATCTCCCGAATTGCGGAATCTACCTTATCGCAAAGTTTTCTTTTCCCTTTTTTGGATAGGATCAAATTTAACGGCGTCAAACCTATACTGTTAACTATTCTGAATTGCATATTTCACTGATCGACGGACATTGTTTATCTTGCAATTCGACAGTTTTCTTTGATAAATAAAAATAATCGTTTTTATTTTACTCTTTCATTATATGTGTGCTCAGTATTTCAATTCTTTTAAACGTTACAAATGACACATATGTATATGTATACAATTAGAAATTTATCATTATCGTATTCTATTAATCTTTTATTCTTTATACATATACGTATATAGTGAGTACAAATATTATAAATTATATGGTAAATTTAATGTTTCTACTAAGACTCTTCAATAAAATTTGCACAATATGTGCCTAATCACAAAATATTTAAAAAGAATAAAAGAAATATTCAGTTGTCATCAATTCTGTGGAAAAAAAGCGTGTCGTATATTATCAATTCTGAGTTAATTTTCAAATGCAAAAAGAATTCTTCTCACAACTTTTCAAAAAAAGAGAATTCTTTTTGCAACTCAAAATGAACTCAGAATTTATGACGTACGACTGAATTCTTTTCGAACTCTGTGCTTTCTGGATAATGACATTGCTATAATGTACAGGATGTCCAGTAAAGATCATAACGCTTAAGAGTAGGTTCCTGAATTTCATCATTTTGCTTTTAGCTCAAGAGAATAACTAATTCAAGTAATTCAATCCCGTATTAGTATCCGCTCTAGGAATTCTAAGAATTCTAGGAATTCAGTAGCAAGAAAAGTTAGCCTAAAGGAATAAAGCGAATAATACATTTAATAATTCGCCTTTAATAATAATATGTTTTGCAAATCAACAGGAGCAATATATTCAGTATTTTATTATTTAAAGTACAGCAACACAGGTAGATTACTATAGATTATATTAAGGAAAATATATTGAATAAAGGTTGTATCAGTCAGCACTATATAATCAAGGCTTGTATATAAAGTGGCAGAACGGATTAATCTTATAACGAAAGGTTAATCTTATAACGAGCAACATATAAATCAAAAGCGAAAATCTACAAGCGAATATGAGGTAGACGATTTAATTATAATGAAGAATTTTGACATACTTAATCGGTATGTCTAACAAGCTGAAATCGATCTATAGATCCATAAATGACTGAAACAATTGTTATGGTTTGAGCGATGTACAGAAATTCCAGCTCTTTCTTAACGACCAATTCTAAGATGTTTGGGAAAATGTGCAAACATAAAATCTTGGCGTAGAGCTAAACCCAGGCCCCAGACATTCCCATAGTTCCGATGGCTACTTAATGTCACCGTGACGCTAGGAACATCCAGCGTGCTAAATATATATATATATTAGGTGTTAAACTTAATTCCTGCCGTTTTTCGTCTCCAAAATTTATTTGTTTCGAAGGGAAATACCTTAATCAAAGTATTATTAATAAAGTATTATTAATTAGTAATAAAGTAGAAAATGGAGGAAATTATTTTGTTTAAGGTATTCATTCATCTTCCCTTCAAAACAAATCAATTTTGGAGACGAAAAACGGCAGGAATTAAGTTTAACACCTAATATGTATACGTTGTTTAACACTTGTAACAACGGTAACCACTAGATTCGCAACACACAGGATCACGGACTTTCGGAGATCGAAGATAGCGAATAAACGGGATAACAAAACCGACATCACCGACACCACCGACATAACCTAATCGAAGTAAATGACGTAAACATGCAGAATGCACATGAGTCGTAATATTAAGTTGTTATTGCCATCTGGTGGTTTGGTGACATTAAGTGGTCACGTAAAACTCAAGAAATGAATGGGAATGTCAGGGGGCTGGCTAAACCTACAGTTGTAGAAGACCATGGTTGTGACGAATTAAGACGGCCGGAGATGTAAGGAAAGATAAAGTAAATAAGTTCGAAATGTGCGTAATTAATTGAAATCAAAACCCACGGGTTGATAGGCACAAGGCATCAAGATTGGATGTTCATTTGTTAATCACGAGTTAGTCGTTAATGGCGAATTCAGTGAGCCGATCAGACGATAGTGAACACGTTATGCCTATTACACACTGGACGTGATAAGCGACGAGCGATATCCAATGAAAATTCTGCTTTTTCGCATATGACAATGTAAAGTAAAACTCTTATTAGATGTCACTCGTCATTTGTCGCTTATTGCGTCTAGTGTACAGTAGACATTAGAAGGAAGAATCTCTATATTTTGTACGATAATAAACTTACATTTACCTTCTATAATTGTCTACTATCCTTACACTGCTTATATAATATAATTATTAATATAAATCTTTTTTTTCGTTTGAAAAACTTACTATTTAAGTAATAAATTTAGAAAATTCTCTATTAACATGATGTTCAATTTTGATTGCAGTTTCCATAATGGGCCCACACGGCTCAGTATCGCCATGCGGCAAAGTATGGCAAAGGATCCTGTGGCTCCCGTCTTATGGGAACCCCATTTAGATGCCCTAGACCGGCGAATAAACATTGTTCTACAAGCCGTCCGTGACTGTATTACCCGTGAAAACTCTTCGCAACAAATCGTCCACAGCGATAAAATTGATTCGAAATTATAGCTTTCACACAAGCGAGTTTAGAATAAATAATCGTGATGTAAAAAATGTAAAGAAATCTTTTTTTCCTTCTCTGGCTATTTTTTCCTTCTTCTGGTTTCTTTCAAATATCTTTATATAAAAATTCTTTTAAAAAATGTCTTTTATTTCTTCTTTCTCGTTATTGTATATCTTCAAAATAATTTTTTCATTTGTTAATATATTTACATTATACATATAAGGTGTTTAAAAAAACCATTTACCATTTATATGGTAGATAGTATATACACCATACTAAGTGAAAAAACCTTAATGAACATAAATCGAGAGTTCAATCGTTTCTGAGATATAAACATTTTTGTATGTTAGCATCATGATATAAAGACAAAGATATGCTCATCTCTGGATGCGCAGTAGCATGCAGCCAGCTTACGTCACAATCGTGTAAATTTGGTTACTCTCAAAATACTCGGTTGACACAATCTGGCTGCCTCTTGTGTAGAAATAGAAGTGTGAGTTGCAAACGTGTGCATATGGCGATTCATTGCCCATTCTTCAAAAATAAATTAAATAAGAATCTTGAATAGCTGTTATATATATATTTTTTTTCTTTAATTTGTGAAAGAGTACAAAAAAAGTTTTCAACTAATCACGTATTTTTCCAGGTACGTAATGTGAATGTTTATTTATGGAGAATATTAATTATTATTAAAAATATAAAATCATCTTCCATTATAAATACAAATATTTTTACAATTTCTGCGTCTGTGGAGAGAGTATAAAATTACATAGTTTGAACAATATCATTAATATCAATGTATATGTAGTGGCGTATTTCTTTACAAAGAAATAACACATTATTCTTTCAAATTATACGTGATAGTATAAGTTATTTGAATTTAGTGGCAAGAAATCATATTTTAAAAATAAATCTTATTGGAAGATATTGTAATTCAAAGTTGTAAGTCGCAGTACTAAGTAAACGAATTTCGAATTTGCCGCTTAATGATGACGCAGTCAGGGTGCATTTCTGATTGGTTGTCTATAGCTATCATGCGCGTGAACATACCCTTGCCTTTGTACCATGGTTAGCATCATGAATGACTTATTGGCTTCTACATGTTGCATGCGATGTTTACTTCAATGTTTATAAACTGCGTTCTGTATATCCTTATTCAATTTCCATATATACAATTCATAATACATACATACAATCCATACAGAAGATTTTACCGGCAATCAGTCAGTTCCCATGGCATACAGCGCCGAAAGTTTTCAGAAATATCTCAGAAATTTTTCAACTGAAAAGTGAAACACTTTATAAAAATTGTAAAATATGTTTGCAACATTTCTGAGACAACTCTGAAATAGCAAAATGTCCGTAATTTTTGTACATGAAATCTTATTAAAAAGTTGATGAAATGTTGCAGAAAAAATCTGCAATCTTTTTGAAATTTTATCAAAAAAGTTTCAACTATTTCTAGTACTTCAAAAATGATATTTAAATATATACGTGATTGATACTTAAATAATACTTAAATTTATTATATCAACATAATAAATTTAAATATTATTTAAGTATCAATTAAATATATATATTTAAATGTCATTTCTTTTAGAATTGTTGCACATGAGATGTGAAAGGTTGAAACATTTTTGAAAAATTTCCGGAACAATTGATGCTATATGGATTGTCATCAACCAATGATTGAGGATCTACATAGTAGAGAGTTTTTGCAACACCGTTTATCCAAATACGGTGAACGCTAAGATCGGGTTATCTTCTTCTTAACAACTATTTAAGAAAAGTGACTTTAGCGTTCACCGTATCTGGATTCACGTTATTGTAAAAACTTTCTATTATTTGGTGATTACACAATAAAAAAATGTTTGTATTTCAGAAACGGTTGAATTTTCGACTTATTTTCACTAAGATTTTTTTACTCACAATCAGTATGATGTGTACCATCCACCATATAAACGCTGAATAGCTTTTTTTAATCCTGTATATGCAAGTACACACACAATAAACACTTATTTATTAACTAAATCGATTAAGTTAAATTGGCTAGACGAATTAATTAAGTGGAGTGAAATGCCGACAAAACTATTCTTTTATCTATTAATGAGATCACTTTCATTATTTTTAGTATTATCTTTCATTTGATTAATTAAATTATTGAAAGTATATTGTTGATAATTATAAAGGTTATGCATTTCGCGGGTTTCCTCCGTGACCAGATCCATTCTTGAGATGCCAACGTTTCGTGAACCTTGCAGTCCACTTCATCAGGGCGAGGGGCAACCTGATACTGAACTGTTCCTCCAGGCCGTTCCTTTTTATATTACGCTGCTTGTTGGGGTGGTGGGGATGGACGGAGAGGGGGAAGGGTTTGTGGAGGGGAAAGGGTGGTAGAATTGGTCGGTCTTCAATAACCGGGAGAATGGTCTTCCATATTTTATTTATGTTGTAGCCATTATCTCTATTTAAATTGTTAGGGTGTTTTTGTATCTCTATGGCTTCTCTATACTTTCTTGGAAAATATGATGTACTGTTGATTATTGTGGTCGTTTTGTCAAACAGTATTTGATGTCCTGTTTCGATGTTGTGTTCTGATAATGCCGACTGCGTGGTACCTATGTTTTAGTCTGACATCAAATTTGGTGTTCTTTGATCCGTAGGTTGACCATTCTCCCGGTTTCTCCGATGTATACTTTCCCGCAGAAACAAGGTATTTTGTATACTCCTGCGGAACTGAGTGGAGGTCTTTGATCTTTAGGATTTCTTAAGATTTGTTCTATCTTTTTGGGTGGTTTGAAGATAGTTCGGATATTGTGTTTG
The DNA here is from genome assembly GCF_001594075.2 of Trachymyrmex cornetzi. NCBI lineage: Eukaryota > Metazoa > Arthropoda > Insecta > Hymenoptera > Formicidae > Trachymyrmex > Trachymyrmex cornetzi. The sequence goes on along the minus strand of NW_017298640.1, from coordinate 589,923 downwards.
TTTAATATCCTGCCAATCCAATCTGTTGTTCCTTTGACATATGGGAGGATGGTTAGGATCCTTTCATCTGGTTGTGTGTCAAAGACCGTTGTCTTGTTTGCATGTTTATTGATTATTTTGGTTATGTCTTTTTTGTCCGTTTTTCTGTAAGGCCAGTTTAAGGTGGTTGAGTTCTGTCTGTATGTTCTTTGTCAGTAGACGTTCTTTCCCCTCCCACAACCCCTTCCCCCTCTCCGCCCATCCTCACTACCCCAACAAGCAGCGTAATATAAAAAAAAATGGCCTGGAGGAACAGCTCAGTATCAGGCTGCCCTTCGCCCTGATGAAGTGGACTGCAAAGTTCACGAAACTTTGGCATCTCAAGAATGGATCTGGACACGGAGGAAACCCGCGAAACGCATAACCTTTATACAGAAAGCACCTGTGAAAGCCTCAAGAATGTTATTGTTGATAATTATGTTTCTAATTTAATTAATTATTGAAAAATGTATTTTTAATTAAAATTAAGATCTGTTTAATTCGAATTTAATGCAAAGATTGTTAGGGAAAACTTGCCGAATGCTTACCACTTAAGTTACTACATACCTTTTATTATATTTCTCATCTAGTATTTATTAGTGTACGAATAAATGTTGGAAATTGTAAATTGATGTTTCAGATACTTATTATTATTTATAAGATGATCCAGCTCAATTTGGGCCATTTCTCAAAGTGGGAAACTTGCTATTTGTATATAATTATATGATTAATTTAATAGATGACAGTAGTAATTCGAGCAGGCAATTCGTACGACTCGATTGTATCGATTCATAAATTATATTATTCATTCTGTTCGTATAAAAACAGGAAAAACTGATACGTCGTAATCGTGATGTAATATTCCATAAGTAAGTAATTACTCTATAATTATGAAAACGTGATTATTAATTTTCGTAGTTCATGTTACTGTTGCTTTATATTCATACTTTACAACACTATATTTAGTTTATATTTTTGTCACATTTTGTTTATAATTAAAGAAAAGGAGTTCTTTGTATGGTGATACCAATGTGAGACCATATCCGAGCACATGCGTAAGTGTGACATTTGTCACAAATATTTTTATGAGAAGATTATGTGGGATTAATAAAAAATGATAAAGGATCTTTTACTTCCGAACTGCGAGTAGATCCATAAGCACAATTTTAAGAAAGAGAAATTAACAGGTATTCAATGTTTAAGTTGCTAAATAGCTTTTTTTTAATGTTTATACATCAATACGCAGGTGCCTCAAATGCTATCTTTCTTTTAAATCTCTATACTGCATCTACAATATATAAATATATGAATATGACTCTTTTTTTTTCAATGTTCAGAAATGTTCCCTTTTTCGAATGTGACAATCATCAATTTTCAATTTTAACCTTGAAAACAAATTTTTTGAATTCTCAAAACTTAGGGGGGACTACATTGGACCTGGTTACCTTATCTTTGATATTTTTTTACATTAGTCTCTTCGGCGATTTTAATCTTGACATATGTTATAGAGGTGAGGGTGCTGAGCAATTTTTATTTATAAATTAATTGGCGATCTCATATAGTTTTCGAGATATATTTACATAAAACTCATTTTCAAAATTTCGTTATTTTTTGTATATGACACCTAGTATATGATGGATAGTGTACATAAATGACTTCCAAAGGTTTTAGGTGGCGGCCACTGTTCGTTCAAAAATTATTAACAAATAAAGTTTAAAAAATAATATTTATTTTTACTATATACTTATTTCTACATTATGCAATATTAAAAACTATTATACCCTTCCTATCTAGAGGCGTTCGACTTTCTACGCAAAGAGAAGTCCACCTCATCTCCCCTTGCCTAAAGGCATACGACTTTCTACGCGAAACGAAGCCCTTCCTATCGACTTTCTCTTATATAGGGAAATTTTATTTTAGGAATTTTTTTTTATTTTACTGCTTTAGAATGAATTTGAGCAGCAAAAATTGTTTATTGTATGTCAAAGTATTCTTTATGTATTGTTCGAGTTTCATAACTTCTTTTTCGAGTTAAATCGGCGGCATACGATGCTTGTTTTGCTGCTGGATTGCTAGCTGCAGGATCTTGTCACCGTATTGGCTGCGGTGCTGTCAGTGTCAGCCAATACGGTGGCAAAATTCTAATCTAGCTAGCAATCCAACAGGAAAACAAGCATTATGTCCTGGCTTTATGAGCCTTCTCTTGTTAGTAAAAAAAGTATGACGAAATAATTAATATTTTTATAATATTTAATTTTTTAAATAAAAACTGAATGATTTATTCAAATCTTCAAATGTAATAGATCTTTCATCAATTGTATTTTTGAAAAATAAAATTTATAAATCTTCTTCAAGAAATGTATAAACGAGATAGCTTTCCGGTAAAAAATTTTTTATGCATAAATATATATAAATATGTATAAACATGTATAAATATTCATAAACATGCATAATCATATATGAAATATGTCCATACATTCCTCTTTCTTTTATAAAATTATTTTTAAGTGTAACAGAAATATTAATAGTAATGTGAAAACATTAAAAATAATTAAAATTAATTTTCACACTATTTATTTTAGAAAAAATCAAGTTTGAAGAAATGTAAAAAAAATTCCTTATTTGTAATTATATATAAAATTATGCATAATTGTGTATGAGCAATTTTTTTTTATATTCATTCAAACTTATTTTTTTTTTCTAAAACGAACACTGCGAAAATTACCCCATTAATTATTTTTTATGTTTCCACAGTACTATTATTATTTCTATTACACTAAAAGGTAATTTTACAAAAGAAAGAGGGATGTATGAATATGTATGGACATATTTCATATATGATTGTACATGTTTATGAATATTTATGTATGTTTATACATATTTATACATATTCATGTATACAAAATTTTTTACCGGGAATTATTTTCCTGAGAAATCAATCATATTATGTTTGACTGCTAGTTCACAGTCTATTTTTGGCAAATATGAGCAAGTAAAGCGATCAGCGAATTTGTTTTGCGTTTTTTTACGCGTTTTCTCGCGCCTGAATCTCATCAAATATTTGCACGACTTTTCGCGCCTTGATGTATCTGTCGGATCTTCGCGTTTGTTGTACTTGGGAATTTGCGGTTCCGCGTAACTTTATTCGCCTTTAGCGAGGGCTTAAACTTTGCTTCTCTTCTCTTCATAGGAAAACTTCTCTCGAAGAAGCGTTAAAATCGAAAAGGAGCTACTTTGGTTAATAACACAACTAAAAATCAATATATTCTCTCTGTTATCATATTTATATATGAGTTAATCCTCTTTTATTTACGATCAAACATTTTTTTTATACTTTTATTCGCCGTATATTCAGAATGATCCAATCCACAAAAAAATAAACCCTGTCAAATTCCAACTTGATTAGACAACAGGAACTTATATTTCCAGCTGGTTAATCATTTGAGTTCCTTTACATTAAAACTTTCTACATTATCAACATTGGTTTTTAAAGCGTATTTTCCACAAAAATCTGCCTAAAGGACTTTTCTTTTTAACATATTGTGTCTTGCTTTTCTGCATCGTTTGAGGCCTTATACGTCTCGATAATTAGTAAATAGTAATGATAAAAAATTAAATTAATAAATCAATATATATACAGGGTGTTTCTTTTTAATCTAGCCAGGCGAATATTTCAAATGCTGTTGAGTTTATAGAAAAATGTATCAGACAAAAGTTATAGAGTGCGAAGGGGGACACAAGATGGTGGCCTTGAGTTTTTGATGTAGGTCAAACTGAAAGTCATTTCAAGGTCAACTTTGGTTTTTTTAATGGAATGTAGTATTTTTTATTGCATATTCTGAAAAAGCATAAAATTCTGCGTTAAAGTTATCTGACACGTTTGTCATGAAAATCCATTTTATTGTCCATTTTAAATCCATTTTAAAAAACCAAAGTTGACCTTGAAATGATCTTCAGCTTGACCTTCATCAAAAACTCAGGCCACCATCTTGTGTCCCCTTCCGCACTCTACAACTTTTGTCTGACACATTTTTCTATAAACTCAACAGCCTTTGAAATATTCATCTGGCTAGATTAAAAAGAAACACCCTGTATATGGGCTCAAAATTTTGAAACGCAATAATTAAAAAAAACTAAAAGCCAAGCAGGATTGCTATAAATAAAACACTACGCGTTTCCTTAGCGCCGAGACACTATCGTGTCTCTGGATTTAACAATATATTCTTCATTTACATTACAAACGTTTCGTCACATCGAGTCATCTTCAGTGCACATACTTCGAATTAGTCAGTACATGGTAACCTCAGACGTTAGTAGCTAGTATGCATGAACGAGCTATGTATCCATTTCACTATATTCTCTCCTAAATTGACTCACAGTTATTTGATGTCTATTATAAAATTCAATATTGTAATAATATACAGGTTCTTAAGGCGATGCTAAAGCCTCCTATTTTGCCCACATTTCCATTCAGTGAAAAATCTCCGAATTGGATTTACGGATTGCAAAAGTATTACATAAATTAAAGTACGCACAAACAGGACCTCAGCTGTCCTGGATTTCATGAGAAAATCGAAAAAAATTTTAAAAATTCACTTACTTTTGACTCGTACAGCTGTCACCTCAGATATATATATTTGCTTGATATAAGAGTCCATATCTTGAAAATAAACGTTGTTACATAGAGCTCTTCGAGCATAAACACGCCATTTTATTTTTGTGGCATTTTAGTTTTGACTTTTAATTTTGATACATCTATTTTTTCAATTTCTGTATCTGCAGGTTGATATATTGTTAACACAGAATCGGGAAATCTTGTGTTCAATATTGTATATAGCGGAATTTTATTACGAACCTCGAAGAATTTCCTTTCTCTTCTTGAATACTTCTCGGGATAGACGAGGAATAATTTTTGTCGAAGAATTACACTTTTTGTACAGAGAAGGAATTGATTACATCACGAACAAAATTATTGTTGTTACTAAATAATTATAAAAATTGTATTAAACTGCGACTTTCTAATCGATATTAACTTAATTTACTTTGTATGCGAAACACATACTTATTGTGTACTGAGGATGGTCTAATTTAAGACCGAAACTATATTTTGGTAACTTTTTGATAATATATAATTTTCGCTGCCGACAACTAGCGTAAGTGGTTTATTACCTTTTATTTTTATACAATAATTATATAAAATTATATAAAATCTTATATATAAAATTATATATAATATAAAATATATATTGATTAATTCTTTTTCTACATTTTTTTTATTTGTTCAATACTAGAAATTAAAGGCCTATAACGGTCGAAGCTACATCTTTTAATGCTTAAAATAATTTAATCTTTAATTATTATGTACATATAGTATATTTAGTATATACATATATGTACTTGAATATACACCATATTTGTAGCCTTTTTAAACTGCGCGTCGAATTGTTTTTCCGGACTATAAACTATACTTTAGTAATCGCGAATTAAATTGACAAGTAATTTTAGTAATTTGGTGCTCAAGCATATTATAAAGATGTTAATATGTTAAAAAACTGTTAATAAATTTATTACGAAAAATATTACCTCGGCGCACAGTTCAAAAAGACTACAAATATGGTATATACAGCGCAAGTACACATATAGTATATATAGTAATTCAAGATTGAAACAAAAAATATTAATAATGAACTGTCAATATTCAAACAATAAGAAATTCATGAAGGGCAAATAAGAGTAAATAATTTAGAAAAAACATATAACATTCAGTACAGGCAATAGGAGTCAACGCTGGTTATCAATTAGCGCAATTCTTCTTAATACTAAAAATATAAACCTTAACTTCGAACATTTCCACTCATGATTTGAGTCTTTATCAGCAATCTTTCCTCCTAGCGTAACGGTTGGAGTTTTGCTTAACAAAGTAATATCTCCAACGTTTTTCCTCTCAAAATTGAACCGTTAACTGTTGTGAGGTAAATCACATACTTACAAAGTTAGAAAGCTGAGTGGCAATGAGAACTCAAGCTCACACAGTAAATAATAATAACTGCGCGGTTAACGGTGCGCTATCATAAAATTTAATAATATTAAAGACAAAAATATATCCTTCTTAACGTATTTCCAAACATTTCGAGAGAGAGACTTCCAGTCATCTTCAGCAATACAATGCAAATAATACAAAACAAATTAAAACATACGGATACAAAATCGCAACGCAAGTTGACGAACGCTACATTCCTCTCGACACTCCCCTGCTCTTGTAGAAAAGTACTACTGAGCACTAGGAGTATTTTAAGGCACTACTGTACTACAGCACTACTGTACTACTACACTACTGTAATAGTGCAGAAGTGTTTAGTAATACTGAGTAGTGCTAAGATCTTCTATATATCCACGTTTCGGCAAGATACAAAATGCAAGAACCGAGTATGCATCACAGAAACTAATTATTAATAATTCTATTTTAAAGAAAGTACTTTCAGAGACTCTACGAGCACACTCTGATTAAGCTGAGAGTAAGTGACGGATTTAATTTACATATGCCTATTTATAGGGATCCGCGTTATTTTCTCCTTAGGAAAAACGAGTCCATTCCTTGCGACGATACTGCGCATTATGCCGCTTGCAGAGCGTATGTACGCTATAGACGCCGCCAAACAAGCTCCCTTAACTCCGGATCTACAATAGGTGTTTTAAGCCTTAAGCCGTAAGAAATTGACCAATTACAGTCGAATCCGAGAAGAATAAGCGACTGTGATTGG
>NW_017298640.1:551705-582768 GCF_001594075.2 Trachymyrmex cornetzi | reverse complement strand
TGTCAAGACGTTTCCGAAACACTGGTTACAAACCCTTTTTGCTTGAAATCTTCCTGAGTTACGAACCTTTAAAGTTTAAGTATCGCCGGCGCGTTATCTAAGGTATACTACGTGGAGGTGGCACGGTCGGATATCCACCTCTTCGAGATGCTTGATCAAAGTGAGTCTTGTGCGCGCGCGTTTGTGTGTGTGTGTTTGCGTGCGCGCGCGCATACCTTAGATAACGCTCCGGCGATACTTAAACTTTAAAGGTTCTTAACTCAGGAAGATCTCAAGCAAAAAGGGTTTGTAACCAGTGTTTCGGAAACATCTTGACACCAGCTTTAAGGATATGTAAGAGAAAATAGGTATTTCCATTTAAGATTTCAAAGTTGACCTTCACGGTGTCCTTCAAGGTCACATGAAGGTCATTTCAACATAACCATATAATAGACCACTTGATATACTAAAACTTTTCTATTGAACATTTTTTTCCATAAGCATTATTTTCCAAGATATTTGACCGTTGCCGAACTTTCTCCCATCACTGTATATTTGCTTGATATAAGAGTTTTAGAGTCCATATCTTGAAAATAAGCATGCAGCTGAGGTCACATTATTGAAACAAACGATACCGAGTTTGTAGAATTAAGATTGAAAGTCTAGAAAAGAAATATTTCCACCGAATAGAAAATACGTGTATACAGGTGCTTTGCGAAGACTGGGACTGTCAACAGAGCCGAAATTCCGTGTAGCAGTAGTTGCGCGGTCTTGCGATAGATGGTGCTGGCATATGTTAGATAAAAACAGATGTATGCGTTTGAGTAAGACAGAATGATATACAGCCATTGACAAAATTATTAGGCACCCTTGCTTTTTCTAAATTTTTCACAACTGAATGTGCATAAGCTCTCTATTTGCGTGTTGTTTTCATGCTACTGACTTTGTGAGAAGGTCAAGCAACTGAGGCATATAAGTTTCTTAGAGAAATGATAATATGTATAATACAAAACTGTTTAGTGTGCATTTCGACTTCGAATAATACGGACGTTATCAGTCTTGTTTCGAGCAATTGCTAGGCAATTCTTTATCTTATTATTGTTAACATATTATCCGAGATTTCAAAATATGCCTAAAACACGCGAGTTGAGTGAAGGAAAACGGGCTCAGATTATTGTGTTGCATTCCGTAGGATTATCTCAAGTGCAAATAGCAAAAAAAATAAAATGCTCCCGTTGCGCAGTTCAAACTACAATAAAAAGATATAATGATACTAAACAGTTTAAATCCAGATCTGGAAGAGGAAGAAAACGAAAGACTACTGCCAGAGAAGATCGATATTTAAAGCAAAATGCTCTAAAAGATAGTGTTATTTATTTCCTTATAAGTTGAAGAAATTGTCAAATAAATAAGGTGCCTAATAATTTTGTCAATGGCTGTATATTATATAATATAATGTAAAAACTAAATCAAAGATGTCTATCCACCACTATTATCGAATTTGAAATTAAAAAAGTCTGTACTATTGACCCTGATTGAGTTGGGTAATTGGTTTAGCATCCCCTTAAGGAGATCCTAAAGCCATCTGTATTACCGACTAAATCGTGTAATTTTTATATAACAAATACTTTTTTCTTTTTCACAAATTCGAAAATCCTTTTCGAAGATTAAAGTATACGCATTAATACGTGTTTGTGAGGTAGAGTTTGTCCCGAGGACGATCAAAAATTTCGAAATTGATATATTTTTTACCATTTCTTAGTGTAACATAGCGTCTCAAGTGTCCAAATCATGACAACATTTGCTTGTTACAAAAGTTTTGCATCTGTACTTACGAAATAGTAATCTACAAACACGTAGTGTGTACGAACAAATAACGTGTCCTTAGAATTAGACTTAGGTTAGACACTTTATCACGACGAATTTGTTATATAAAAATTGACACGAACATGCGACTGCGTGTATTATAGGTTGCGTGTGATATTAATGTGGTAGTATATGTATAAAGACATGTTGATGCGCTGGAAAAACAGCGATCTCTGATAATTTCATCGGAGTTCGTGCTTCGCTTTAGGATTTCCTTAAGAAATGGAGCTTCTTAAAGAACATTTTCGACATGCGTTGTTTTTGTTTTTTAGTCAGAAAAAAATGGATCTATTTTGATAATCCCAAATGAAAAAACTCATGGGTTGATCCAGATCAACCAGCAACATTCACTTCAAAACGCAATATTCACGGTTCAAAGGTATTGCTGTGTATTCAAGGTGGGCTCAAGAAGGTATTGTGTACTATAAACTGTTAAATCCGACAAAAACTGTCACCGCTGACCGTTATCGACAACAATTATACAAATTGAAGTAAGCATTAGATCAAAAACGATCTCCAATTGCGAGTAAACGACGCAAAGTGATCCTTCTTCACGACAATGCTCGACCTCATGTTGCATTACCAGTGAAGCAAACGCTATTAGAGCTGTAACGGGAAGTCTTACCGCACTCCGCGTATTCTCCAGTCATTGCTCCAACTAATTTTCACTTGTTCCACTCGATAAAACATGCACCTCTAGAGGATGCACCCTTCCATAATTTCGAAGATGTGCGAAAATTTGTTGAAAATTGGAACATCTCCAAAAAGAAGAATCTTTTTATCATCGTAGAATCCATCTTTAGCCAGAAGGAAAAAGTTATACAAAACGGAAGAAATTATTTTGATTAAAACATTCGTTCATTATTTTGTTTAAATAAATCAATTTTTGAGAAAAAAAAACCTTTAAAACTAAATCACACTCCTAATAGTTATTATACAGGGTGAATAAAAAGTCTCGGACTGGTAAAATATCTCGAAAACAAAGCATTTTTAGGAAAAATAATTTAGACAAAAGTTGTACGGTTTAAAAAGATTTATTTACTGATTACATCTGTTTGATCTTGGCGTCGCCGAGGTTAGATCAAGATCATATCGGTTTTTTACAATAAAACATCCTATTTTTGATTCCACATTCTAATAGCTGTTCTCAAGAGCTTTCCAAAATACTACAATGAAGTTCATTATCATTAAGTACTTTTCGAGTTATAAGTGTAATCAAAGGCAATAAATGATCTAATGCTATCACATTTATTGATAAAAAATTGTTAAGTAAGAAATATTTCGAAAATTTTTAGCACACAAGGATTGTATTCCACTTAACAGATATATAATTTGGAAAAAAATTTCGAGCAACGCGAGAAAAACTTGATATAAAATAATTATTCCAAATCCTGACTTTGTATAATGAACATACTTATATGCTTTTCAAATTATATGCATTTAAGTAAAGACGCAGTCCTTGTTGCTTAATTTCCGAACGTATTGATATCAATTTTTTATCAATAAGTGTGATAGTACTTATTGTCTTTAATAATGATCACTTTTCTTTCATGTTCCCGATGTTTCTCCGAAATAAACGATACATCATTCGGCTCTGCATAGTTCTTTAATATGATACATATCTTATACATCTCAAAATTGTTTCATGTTAGCCAGAAAACAGCCAAAACTTATATCTTTTGTTTAGAAAAAAGAAACTTTCTTTTTTTACAATTTTTGTCTCTTGCTGTTTTTCTGTAAAGTTGATAGTACTTAGTAAATAATTATATTGAAGATCAATATTCGGTGATTTTTAGTAATTGATATCTTATTAACTATTGCGAAAATTGCAAAATGGTAGAGGACTTTTCGACTTGTCAGTTTAATCCGTTCTACCTCTATGCGAGAGTTTTAATGTTATCAAACACCCTGTATAATTTGTTAAAAATATCACATTTTAAATATAAAAAATTTTGCAAATTATATTTTTTTATAAAAAACAATGTTGTTATTTAAAATGTAACAATTATCAAACAATATTACACAATTTTTACAATTTTTATTTCTCACATTTATTGTCTTTCTTTTGTTGAGTCAAATTGTTATTGTCAATTTTATGGTTTTTCGCAGAAAAACACATACCGATAAGAATCGATAGTATGGGTAAGTACTTTATAAATGTCCATTTGAGTTTTTATTATCCACAAACTGCAGACGAAGAAAGTCATGAGAACATTGTTAGATCACAAAGAATGATGGCTGTTGAAGTACAAAAAGTCAATGCCATTCAAATAAATATATATCCGCCTTCCTACTAACATTTTATGCGATTTTTATCCGCTTTTTGAACGCATATAGACCATTGACATAGAACAAATCTTCCTCCACAATTTTTTCTTGCTGATAAAGCTGAAAAACGGATTTTTTAAAGTTCTTTCAATTTCTCACATGTGTGTGTGTGTGTATCGAATCTTTATTCGATTAAAAAGAATTTTTAGTTTAAAATCTTTATATTCTACTTACCGTCATCTAATTATTACATAATTACATATATAATTATTTAATTAAAACAATTAATAAAATCGTAAAATATGTATTACAGGCAATAGGAATCGACGCTGGTTATCAATTAGCGCAATTTTTCTTAATACTAAAAATATAAACCTTAACTTTGAACGTTTTCATGGTTTGAGTCTTCATCCTAGCGCAACGATTGGAGTATTGCTCTCGCAGTTATTTTTTAAAATTTGACTTGTTTAATTAAAGGAGTCTGCAAAAATTTATTAGTTTCTTGCTAATTTGTATTGGGTAGGGGAATAAGTTTCCGCCCATTGTAGAAAGATGTCGTTAGTAGCATTGCTTGTGTGTTTGATAGAACGGCAACACATGTATTTGAAAGGTTTGTGTTCAAACTTTTGAGCCCAATAGTTGGCATTCGTTCGAAGCGTAAAAAAGAGTAACTTTTTTTGCGTTGAAGATGTCGGAATTTATTCCAAAAAAGCAACATTTACGGGAAGTTTTACTCCATTATTTTATTTTAAAGAATAGTGCTGCAGAATCGCATCGTTTGCTCGTAGATGTTTACGGTGAGCATGCTCCATCGAAAACCAGTTGTAAAGAATGGTTTCGGCGATTCAACAGTGGTGATTTTGACGTGCGTGACAAAGAACGCGAAGGGGCACCGAAAAAATTTGAAGATGCAAAATTGCAAGCATTACTCGAAGAAGATTCATGTTTATCGCTCGATAGGTTGTCAAAAGAGTTAAATGTTGATAGATCCACTGTTGGAAAACGTCTACACGCAATGGGAATGGTGCAAAAAGAAGGAAATTGGGTTCCATACAAATTGAAAGAGAGAGACATGGAAAGACGTTTGGTCATCTGCGAAATGCTTCGTCAACGACAACTAAGGAAAGGTTTTCTACATCGTATCGTAACTAGCGATGAAAAATGGATCTACTACGATAACCCTAAACGCTTGAAAGCATGCATGGGTGATGCCAGGTGAACCAGGTTCATCAACGCCAAAACGAAATATCCATGCTTCGAAGATTATGTTGTGCATCTGGTGGGATCAGAGAAGTGTTATATATTATGAGCTGCTCAAATCGTCCGAAACCATCACTGGCGATCGTTATCGACTATAACTGATACGTTTAAATCAAGTTTTGAAAGAAAAACGACTGGAATGGGACAATAGGCACAACAAACTGATTCTGTTACATGACAACGCTAGGCCACAAGTTGCAAAACCGGTCAAGAAATACTTGGAAGGAGTAAAGTGGGAAATTCTGCCCCACTCGCCGTATTCACCGGACATTGCTCTCTCCTGCAGATTTCCATTTGTTCCGATCCATGCAATCGGCCCTTTCTGGAGAACGATTCAATTCTTATGAAGATATCAAAAAATGGCTTGATGAATGAATCACTTCAAAAGGACCAGATTTTTTCATTCGAGGAATCTGTTTATTACCGGAAAAGTGGGAGAGAGTTGTCGCTTCCGAAGGAGCATACTTTGAATAAACTCACTTATATAGATTTGTTTAAATAAACACATCTTTTTCTTTTCAAAAAGGGCGGAAACTTATTCCCAAATAATTTATAATTATTTAATTGTTAGAGGAAAGTCATCGATACCGACATACCTCTTTGTTTTTAGACAATATTTCTTAAACAAAAGGTAAAAGTACAACTTCAAAAACATAAATACAACGTAAAAAGTGTCTTCTATCAGATAGAATAAGCAATTTTTATAATACTGTTAGCAATTTTGCAATAATTAAGTTTTTCATAAGTTATGCAAAAATGAGCGTCTAACAAAATGGGCTCCAAAACTGACACAGTAGGCAGTAATGCTACGTATTCTTTTTCTTTTACAGAAATTATCTGTATAAAGTACCTACAAGTGAATATATACAAGATATTCCAAAATCTTTTTACTTTGTTATAAAACATTTTTATTGATTTATATACATATTTATTTTATGCTGTTCTGCAAAATGCAAATATATAATGCGATAATTTTTTCCATATATGAGCGATTGTCTTCAGCTCCAATAGAGCTATTTGACACTATAAAGCAACATTATAAGGATTAAGTTAACTCATATGTTTTACAGACAAGTGTAGCAGTTTACGCTGCACCCCAATTTTAAATTGTTTTATGAAAAAACTAAGAAAAAAATAATATAAATAAAACTGATTTAGGAAATTACAAGCATTTAAAATAACGTAATATTATTAATAATATAGTCACTATATTATTTAAATTATGCAATTTACAAAAGAAAATCGTAAGAATTTTATTTTCGCATTCGTTTTTAGCCGATTTGGTATAAAAACAAGCTACAAATACATGAATTACGAGTTTGTACTTCTTTAATTAGCTAAACAGATCATGATTTTATTAGTATTAATAAAGTGCAATTGTTAATTTCTGAGAAATAAGGGGATGTCACTTTAGGAGACCTATATCAGTATCGGCGACTTTCCTCTAATATTATAAAATATATGATATTGTTTGATAATAGTTACAATTTAAATAACAACATTGTTTTTGATAAAAAAAATATAATTTGCAAAATTTTTATATTTTAAATGTGAATTTAACAAATTTTATACAGGGCGTTTGATAAGTAACAATAACATTCTTGCATAGAGGTAGAGCGGACTAAACTGAATCGAAAAGTTCTCTATCATTTTGCAATTTTTGCAATAATTAATAAAACATCAATTACTAAAAATCACCGAATATTGATCTTCAATAATTATTTACTCAAGTACTATCAACTTTACAGAAAAACAGTAAGAATTTAAAAAAAAAATCGTTTATTTTCTTTTCATATAGAGCTCTGAGAATTTTTTCAGAATTTTTTAATACCGCATTTTCTCATGTTGATAAAAATAGTTAACAATAAGAAAATGCAGTATTAAAAAATTAACAAAAAATTCTGAAAAAATTTTCAGAACTCAATAAAAAGCAGATAAACAATTTTTGTTATTTGCTGTTTTTTGTAAAGTTAATAGTACATGAGTAAAAAATTAATGAAAACTAATATTCGACGATTTTTAGTATTTAATATCTTGTTAACTACGATATTGCAAAAATTGTAAAATGGTACAGGACTTTTCGACTCAATTTAGTCTGCTCTACTCTTATACGAGAGTTTTATCGTTACTTATCAAACACCCTGTATAACTTTTAACATTTTCATTTAAAACTCTTAACGAGATTTAAAAAATATGCAACGGACAAGTTATATTTGATGAACATTTTGGATAGAAGTAGCAACCTGAGATCTACTTCTGTCTGCGTCAGCAACAGGAGTAGACCAGCTTCCCTTTGAAGGAGCGGATTGGCATATGGGAGAATGGTAGGAGTGAGAGAGGATATATCCTGTTAATTACACGATCTCGGATTTGCTTGTGACGTTAGATGTCTCGAGCAGGACGTCTGTTCCCTGACAGACAGATTGAGTTGCCTTCCGTATTATGGACACGATTAATGATAATCGTCTTCCACCGTTTCGGGGTCCATAAGATCTTATCATACAGTTTGACAATACAGTATAACAATAAAAGCACAATAATTCTTGTCCTTTGATCCTTGTTAAAATAATATATGTATATATATCCAACATGACCTAAATGCTACTTTCTTAAAATTTTCATTGTACCTATATAACTACCTGAATAAATTTTTCAATAATCAAAAATGTTCCTCTTTTGAATCTGACCATCAATTTTCAATTTTAGTCTCAGCAACGAATTTTAAAAAATCGCAAAATTTGAAAAAATTGCTTAGATAGATCATATAGAGTATGATTATCTTATCTTTTCTAATACCTACATATATTTATTTGAGAAATATTTATTTGTACTTTTATAATTTTTTGGATTTTTCTCAAATCATGCTTTTTTTTTAATCTTTTTCTGTAATAACATGAGGAGCAGACTTTCAAAATGCGTTTTGTCTAAAATTTGTTATTTTTAAAAACTGAAAAAGGAAGAAACTCCACATACAATAAAATTACGCACTTTACAGAAAATAATAATACCAACCAATAGGATGTGAAATATTAAACAAAATTGCTAAACAATTGCTGAAAATGTTAAACAAATGCATTTTGTTTGTTTCTAGTTAAAAAACATAATGCACTTCCAAATGTCTATGTTTTTTTGGAATATAAATTAAGGAGGTTGTAAGGCAAATGCAATATGTTAAGAATTACTTGAAAAAATTACAGACTATTCTAAATTACATTTAATAATAATACAAAAAAAATAGAGACAGTTAACCATCTGGATCAAAAATTATTTAAATAAGTAGTAATATTTTTTTAACTTGTACTCTAATATAAATATATGAAAATGTATTATAAAATAATAATAAAAATCTCAATTTTTTTATATAAATACTTTATGAATGCAACAATATTTATGTAAAGTTATCTTGAGATGCAGACATTAATTGTTCAGTAAATAAATAAAATTTGTTATTTGTTATAAACTAATGGTAAATTTCAATGAAACTTTACATAAGTCATGTTTAGTACTTAATATATTTGTATAAAAACATTTAGATTTTTCTTATTATTTTAACAATTTTTGTTTAAAACAATAAAACTAATAACAAATAAAATAAATAATCTATAAAAATGTGTTGCTCAATAAAACCAGAATGTTATAAACACAACTTTCACATGTATGTAGTTTGTTTAAAGCGAAAATATTAATATATATGTTTGATGCCCTTACAACCTCTTTAATATGGAAAAATGATTTCTGAACATTTCAAAGTAACTTATAATATGAGTCTTTCAACACTGAACACTACGCCATCTCGAACTAAAAAAATGAAATTTTGGACAAAATGCATTTTGGAATTTTGCTCTTCATATATTGTTATTGCTTATATATATATATTGCAAAAAATTACTTTGGCAAATTTTCAGAAATATATATTGTTATTAACAATATATTACAGTAACATAATAATAATATGTAATATACTTATTAATAATAAATAATATACCATATTAATTAATAGTTAATATTACAAAATAAAAATTTGTAATTCTGTTATAATGTTGAGCAAGAAACTTTGCACTTCCAATGTTTCTTCTAAGACAGATATCCATAGTATTTCATTGTAAACAAATTCTTTGGTGAGGAAAAGTCAATCTCAAGAATCAGCCGGGATTTCATCGGCAATATTTTGTACAACTCAATAAAGTTTTGAATAATAACTTTCTTTGAACCGCTAATCGAAACTTTGGCAACAGGAAAAGAAATATTAATGCATAACAATTGACATATCGAAAAATGTATTGAGACAAAGTCTTTCTCATCTTTGTTATCAGCTGCAGCAAAGATTGGTAGAAAAATTTATTTCCTTGAGAAAACAATTATATGTAAACAATATATTTATATTTTTAGACCGTATATTTGAGAAACGCAATCAATACTAGAAATTTAATTGCCTATTACGGTCGGAACTGGATCTTCGTTCCTTTTTAAATAATTCAATCATGAATTATTAATATATACTATATATGTACTTGCATATACAACCATATTGTAGTCTTTTTCTAACTGCGCGCCGAATTGTTTTTCCGGACTAAATAAACGCAATTAAAACTACTCTAGTAATCGCGAATTAAATTGACAAGCAATTTAATAATTTGATGCTACCATCAAGCATCATATATTATAAAGATGTTAATATAAAAACTGTTAATAAATTTATTGCGAAAAATATTACCTCGGACTTGAACCCGGATCTCTTGTAAACCGTACGAGCGTCCTGAGCCATTAGACTACCGAGGCCTTAGTAATATTCTTCTTAAAAATCGGTACACTAAGGAAACAACGTCTTTCTTTCAGGCGACGTAATCTAAACAATATATTTATATTTTTAGATCGTATATTTGAGAAACTCAATCAATACTAGAAATTTAACTGCCTATTACGGTTTACAAGAGATTCAGGTTCAAGTCCCGGCCGAGGTAATATTTTTCGCAATAAATTTATTAACAGTTTTTATATTAACATCTTTATAATATATGATGCTTGATGGTAGCATCAAATTATTAAATTGCTTGTCAATTTAATTCGCGATTACTAGAGTAGCTTTAATTGCGTTTATTTAGTCCGGAAAAACAATTCGGCGCGCAGTTAGAAAAAGACTACAATATGGTATATATGCAAGTACATATATAGTATATGTATATTAGTAATTCATGATTGAATTATTTAAAAAGCAACGAAGATCCAGCTCCGACCGTAATAGGCAGTTAAATTTCTAATTATATGTAAGTAATAAATGTATATAAATTTGTAAGATGGCATATATAACTAGTATAGAAAATAATATAATATCATGTCATATACTAACAATATAGAAGAAAAGTAATAAAAAATAGGATATGTGTAAAACATGTGCTTATATTAAACATTAAACAAGGATGAAATGGTGCTTGCGAGCGTTGCAAACATTAAGTGGAACGCACGATATATTGATTCTTTAATATACGATGTAGATTACACAAGCTTGCGAAATCGAGAGTGTTAAAACATGTTTAAAAAGTAGAAGTGATTTTTTATGTAATTCTGTACGCTGAATCCGAATCTGGCTGCAGAAATACCCTAGTACGTCAGGTTTTTAAAATATTTCAGTTTAAAAATCAAAAATGGCTATTTTGAATTCTAAACAAGGTATAAACGATGTTAAGAAATTTATATTTTTATTCACATTTTAATTCTGGTAAAAATGTTCATATTACAAATTGGTCAGAAGCGTGACACGATTGCCACGGTTCTTCGAACTTTTATGTCAGATAAACCTTGAAATATCAATCTTACACATCTCAGCAAGAAAATGTCGTAAAACATCAATCGAAAATAGATTTTGAAGAAAAAGACTAGTATGCCATTAACGAAAATATTCGGAAAAAATATATTCCTTCATAATAAATTCATAAAATTAGCCAAATAGCCTTTTCTGAGCATCTTTAACCTCAAATATTTCGAAAGTCTGAAGATGTACTAGATTTAATTCTTCAGTTAGAATCAGATTTAGCGTACAAAATTACTCCTATTTCTCAAATATCTGAACCTCACAGGTCTATGTTATTTAATACAATCGCAATGGACATTTTGTAATAGATTACAATTTAAAAAGTATTAAAAATTACAAAGAAAAAATACACTAAGTACTATAAAAGGATACTGTAATATGATAATTACAAACAATGAATTAGGAGGTGAAAGGGTAAACCACAAACACAAATGCATAAAACGAAGCGACGCGCCTTTCGTGTTCGCTTTTCACCGAATAGTCGGAGATTTCGATAAAATGCATTTTAATGCGAAATTTGCATAATCGCTTGAATTTGCGCGCGCGTCGCACGTGATGCAGTTGAGTAAAGAAGCCGAACCACTAAAGCTTTTTTCCATCCCTTGCCATCCTCCTAAGATCTTCTTCCTTCTAAGTTATTCTTTCATTCGTTAGAAAAATAGAGAGTGAATCGATTTATCGATTCAAAATTGTTACAATTCGTAACAGCAAAATTAAACAAACTTTACAATCTTAAAATAGACTTTTTTTAGCAAAAATGTAATCTTATCTTGATTCATTACACAATACCATATTCCATCAATTTAAATAATATATAAATAAAGATACTCAATATATTATAATCGTATTTACTACCATAGATATAAAGTCTCATAGTATGTTCGTTTTTTCTTCATTTTCCCCTTGAGTATGCATATAAAAATTCTATTTCTATTTTACATCGATTAATCGCGGAACGTCTAAATGTTTACTACCTAAGAGGTTTTAAAAATTACAACAGAATCTCGATTTAGTGACCATAAATGCAATTCGAAAATAGCAATTATAAGCTTCATAAAACGCTTTCGAAACTTTATAAATAATGTAACGACGTTCTTTATTCGATCTAATCGATCAATTTTTTACAGTTGAAAAATCTCTCCGTTTATTGTAATTATCTTTTAAAAAACTAATTTTACTGATTAATTTAATTCAATAATTCGTATCGCGCGCGCGCGCGCGCATACGATACCGTTCTTCAAGATATATTAGAGGAAGGTCACCAATACCGACATACCACTTTGTTTTTAGACAATATTTCTTAAACAAAAGGTAAAAATACAACTTCAAAAACATAAATATAACGTAAAAAGTGTCTTCTATCAGATAGAATAAGCAATTTTTATAATACTTTTAGCAATTTTGCAATAATTAAGTTTTTCATAAGTTATGCAAAAATGAGTGTCTGACAAAATGGGCTCCAAAACTGACACAGTAGACAGTAATGCTACGTATTCCTATTCTTTTTCTTTTACAGAAATTATCTGTATAAAGTACCTATAAGTGAATGTATATAAGATTTTTCAGAATCATTTTACTTCGTTATAAAACATTTTTATTGAATTATATGCATATTTACTTTATGCTGTTCTGCAAAATGCAAATATGTAACGCGATAGTTTTTCTAGAGTTGTTCCATATATATACGATTGCCTCCAGCTCCAATAGACTTATTTGACACTATAAAGCAACATTATAAAGATTAAGTTAGCTCATGGTCTGTTTTACGGACAGGTGTGTCGGTTTACGCTGCACCCCAATTTTAAATTAAAAATCGTATTATGAAAAGACTAATTAAAAATAATATAAATAAAACTTATTTCGGAAACTACAAGTATTTAAAATGACGTAATATTATCAATAATATAGTCACTATTATTTAAACCTCACAATTTGCAAAAATAAATCGTAAGAATTTTATTTTCGCATTTGTAAAACTCGTTTTTAACTGATTTGATATAGAAACAAGCCACAAGCCTATGAATTATGAGTTTGTACTTCTTTAATTAGCTAAACAGATCATGATTTTAATAGTATTAATAAAGTGCAATAGTTAGTTTCCGAAAAATAAGGGGGTGTCACTTTAGGAAACCGATGTCAGTATCGGTGACTTTTTTCTAATTTATAATATAAAAGTAAAATAAAATTTAAAATTAAATATGTATTTTATAATAGAGTTTTTGTTAAAATTGTTCTATCTGATGTATATTCAATTTATAAAAGGCTACAACATAATATTAAAAATATTTGTAAATATAAACAAATACTTTTAATATATTATAAAAATAAGTACTTTATATACAGATAATAAGATGAATCAGTTAATGTGAAGAAAATACATACGGGAGACTGGGGACAGTTGTAACAATTTTTAGAAATATATTATACATATATCATTTATGACATATATGTTTATTTCTTTTAATGCGCATGACGCAACAACTATTTAGCTTTATGGTACTACTTGCAAAAAGGTGTAATTTTAAACTATTTATGAGTAAAATATCAAATCGGAATTAGTACATCTTGCTCCGATTTGAGGCAAAATGAAACAGAGCTGGGGAAAGTCGTAACATGTTCTAAAAACAAATTATTTATTCTAAAACAGAAATTGACTGCTTTAAAAACAAATTATCTGGTCTAAAAAAAATTCACTGTTCTAAAAACACATATTCAATGCTTTATAAATAAATTATCTGTTCTAAAACCGAAATTATCTTCTTATACTATTTTTGTTTTTAAATCAGTAAATTTACTATTAAAAAGCAATGAATTTGTGTGTTAGAGCAAAGAATTTGTTTCAATGCAGTGAATTTGTGTTTTTAAAAGAGTAAATTTGTATTTCAGAACAGATAATTTGTTTTTAAAACAGTGAATTTGTGTTCGTAAAACAGTGAATAATATCTATTACAATAAGAAATACAACACATTCGCGGCCATAGGGCATGAAAATGTGACCTCAGCGTGTGCTTGCATCGCAATATTTTGTGGCTGTGACAGATTTCCTAATCTGAATAGTCAATTTAAAATATTTCGGTTCACGAAACAGAGTGACACTTTTTTCTTGTCAAACCTTTATTTTTACGCGAAAATGCATCGATTCAGTGTATTTTTATCAAAATTTGAGGTGAGCGGACTCTTCTTAATATTTACCGTTAATTATAATGGTGTTACAACATACCCTGGCGATGTGATACTTTTAACCCCAAACTGATGTAAAAATTTATATAAATATATTTGATACCACTTAAAAATATCAAAAAAAGCACATGCACATAGCTTGAGAAAACGTATTTTAGAATTAAGGAAATGAAAATATGATAAAAAGCATTTTATTTGAAAGTTTGAAGCAAAAAAGTATAACATCGTAAATTTACACTTACATGGCTTATCTGAGCACCCTACATATAACTTCTTTTACATGCAGCGCACGTGCGATTGATGTCATGAGGCAAACGCAGACCTCGATACCGACTATTTTTGTTCTTCATACGATCATCTTATCTTTTATCATTTAAAAGATATATGCATTGTTACAACTCTCTAACCCCCGTTACAACTGTCCCTAGTCTCCCCTCTAGTTACTTTTTAAAAAAATTTTCAGTAAGTAATTTTTAAATAAAGTTTTCAGTATATAATTATAAATCTTTTTTGAAAAGAAACTAAGAGTTTTTTTTAACCATTTAATTTATCTCATTATTCTGTGCATGAAAATATTAAAGCAGAGAGAAGGAAAATTGCGGACATTTAAGGGAAAAGTAATTAAAACTACCAATTATTTATCAATTAATAAAAGTCTTTATTCAAAGGGCACCCTAGTTATTTATTTTTAAATTATAATAATTGGCATTCATATATGTATATATATATATATATTATTACTTTTTATACAAAAAACATAAACTTACTATTCAAAATTACTCATCGCCACGCGAAGGGATAATGCCAAATCAGTTTTATTTTTTGTTTAAAATTATAATTTAACAATAATAAAATGACTATTAAACGAGCAATAATAGATTTCTTCTATAAAATAATGTGAGATTGTGTATTCATATAAAAAAAAGCGTTAAGTATATACTTCTCGAATAAAACACCTTTGTGAACCTGGCACCCGACTTTTTATAAATTAAATTTTTTTATAAAAAAATGATAGTATTTCGTTTGTAGTTGATTGTAGTAACAATAGTTTTTCGTTTGTAGTTTAATAAAATAAAACTTAAGTGATAAACGTTACGCCGATAAAAATAACTATTCTTCTTCCTTAAAAAATGATCTAAAAAATATAACGACGATGCGAGCAGTAGTTAATACATATACGAGTATTATAGAAATTTATGAAAAAAACACATGTATAAAAAAACTAGTATAAGAGAAATCATTCCAGCAATTTCCAATAATGTTGTAGTAAAATTACAAATATTGACTGTTGCTGCAAACTTTTGTGCTACATGGGAAGGAATAGAAATTGCGTTACAAATAAATATATCTAAAGATTTGCGTTTTAGGGCAATTTATTAATTGCATTTGCTACAATGAATTGATAAATCTTTTTTGACATTGAACGAAATAGCTTTTAGACAAGCATCGTTACATTTAACGATGCTATATATACCTATTATATCTGCTTTTTTTAAGGAACATTTCAATGATTGTTTACTTCATTGGTGGGTTGACCTTCATGAGAAATGTAAACGGTTTGAACGTAAACATTAGGCACGGAAAGAGCACCGGTAGTCAAAGGTCTATCCAACGGGTAGCCAAGAGGTTTACCATCGAGAGAGATAGCGCCACCGATGATTTCAGAAATGTGCTTATTTTGATAATATTTATTGACGTTTGCGTCCTGCGTTTTTTGTCCCTGACCCAGGATGCCTTGGAAACCACCGGCATGGTATTGTCCGCTACTGGTATATCCTATACCAAGTCCTTGATGTTGTTGGCTTTGTCCTTGATAAGTGAAATGATATTTGCTTTGAATTCCAGACTGAATGCTGTTGAAGAGACCATGATTTCCCTTTACTCCAGAATATTGTATGCCATGTTCACTTTGTACATCTTGGACACCATGGACACCTTGTATGCCTGATTGTAGTCCATGAATACCCTGTTGCGAACCATGTACACCAGCTGGTACTTCACCTTGGAATCCTACCGTACTTTGTTGGCCCTGTTGGTACTGTTGATACTGCCCCTGTTGTTCTTGGTGGTAAATACTTTGAGGTTGACTCCATTGTTGATGTTCTTGGATGTTTTGTCCTTGTTGCTTGTATTGCCATTGTTGTCCTTGTTGTCCGTAGTACTGGTTTTGGACACCGTATACGTTCTGTCCCTGTCTTTGTCCTTGGTCTACTTGATACTGGGAGTACGTGTACGGGTATTGCCCATGTTGTTGAGTATAAAGGTTAGCATAATGGTTCCTTATACCTGCAAAAAAAGAATTGTTTATTATTTTATGCTATTCAATGGCGAAACGGCTTTGTCTCTTTAATATCAATAGTGTACCTTGATTCTCTTGCTGATTGATTGACAGAGTTTCTGGTACAACCTCCACAGTCTGTTTCGCACCAATTACTTTGGCACCTTGATGCTGGATCTGTTGATAATCCTCAGTACCAACTACTTGATATTCGTCCTGTTGGTAAGTTTGATATTGTTCCGGAACCACCGGACCATAGAGTACATTTTGTGATCCTAATTGAGAGATCACAACTAATAGCTGAAATGGCAATCCTTGACCAAGTTGACCTTTAGGAAGAGCCAATCTTGCTGGGAAACCGAAAATCTGGTGTGACTGAAAAATTATTAACATTTAGTATCACTTATTGAAATATTCATTATTGCAAACGTCTACACAAACAGAAAGAGAGAAAAATAATTACTTCAGTGATGTAATATGGTTCTTGAGCATGAGTGGCACTATTGACAGCCTGCTTGATTTCTTGAGCAGATGGGTAATCGAAACTCTGACCTGGTGCCTGTTGGGATTGTCTTACAATGATATTTTGTCCTTGATGAACTGTAAAACAAACAGATTAAATAATGTATTTAATTAAAAAATTATGTGTATGTGTGTGTACGTTTGTATCGTTGATGATCTTGAAGAGTAATCTCGAATACGTACGGTCAGTTGTGAATTGATCGAGTTCCACGAATTGATGCCTATGTTGAGAGATGCTGATGGGTTTGCCATAGTAGTCGTACTTCGGTCCCAAGTAAACGCGGGCAACAGCATTAAAGACGTTCTGCTCGCTCTGGACAGTGATCTGATACTCATATGGTTTATGATCTAATCTCTTCACTTGAGCCTTGATGTGTTGTTGTTGGACTTGCTGTTGTTGAGCACCTTGTTGTTGCGCAGCTTCCTCGAGATCGACATAATAATCGTTAAAGAGAGTCACTAATGGACTGATTTGAACGTTCTGGATGGTAACGCCAGGCAAAAGGATGTCGTTGTATTGGTAAGCGGGCAAAGAGTTCTGATACTGTGTGAACAACTGGATGACATTCTTATAAAGTTGATAGAAAGCTGGATCACGAACAGCTACTTGTCCCAATTCCAAAACAGAAGGACTGTAATCATAGATATTCTGCGCTTCGGGAGCATTGCCGAGAAGTTGACGTGCGGCGGCTTGAAGACTGCCATAGTATCTATGATAGAAAACATTGTCATAAGTATTGTACTACAATACATTAATTAGTACATTAATTAGTTGAACAATTAGTTGAAAATTGACCTTGGATTAACACTTCTGCCAGTTCCTTGGATGAGTTCTCCAAGAATGTTCAAACCTTGCGGCTGATAAAGAGAGAGGAAAGCGCCTTGCGGAGTAATGACATGTCCAGAGTCAATAGCTTCAATCAATCTTTGCTCAATCTTTCTAACAGTCTGGATAAGATTATTCTTGTTGGAATTGAGTTGCAGATTCTGAGGACGTCCAGGTAATTCGAGCCCATTTATGCTACGAAGATGCGGTTGATATGGTACTTGTACGTTGACGTAATCAGTATTTTGGATTGGGCCCAATCCGTTCGAGAAACGATTTAGTTCGTAACGAGCCAGTAATTGTTGATGAAGGTAATAGTAAACGGATCCCTGACCAATTTGATCTTCCTGATTCTGAATGCCTTGTTGTTGGTACTGCGCAGGTGTTTGCTGTCCTTGCTGAAGTTATATTAAAAATGTTGATACAGGAGCGAATTTCAATATAAAATAAACTAATATGTTTCTTTCTCTTTTTATATGAGAAATTGTTTTGTAATTTTATATGTTTGCGTTATTTGAAAATATATTTACCTGCTCCAATAAATATTCAGCGAGATTTAAATAGCCATAATAATTAGCGAGACCGATATCTTGCGTGAAGTAGGAAAGTTGTTGTTCACTGCTAGACAGTTGGGCGGAATAATTAACAGGGACTACAATTTGGTTGTAGCGAACACCTTGTGCAACATTCTGTACAATGTTCTGTGCTTCTTGAATGATCCTGGCATCGAAATAGTACTGAGGAATAATTTCATACAGAGGCGGTAGGATGATACTTTGAGTTTCTGGATGCTGAAGAACGGCTCCAATGAAAGCTTTGATGAACTGTTCCTCATTAACATGAACACGGGCCCATGCGGCAGTTGCCAAGAATGTTTGGTAGTTTTTGGCGCCTAATAAGATTCTATGCAGGAGGGAAACTTCCTTACGAAGCTGGCTGATGGAGTTCGAATAGGCAGTACCTTTTGGCTGAACCAGACCATCTCGTACAGCATCCGCATAGTATTTGACGAGGATTGGATTTTCATATTGATGATAGTTGCTTTGGATGTCATAATTAGTACCAAGGATCTGCAATTGCTCATTCGGGATTTCTTGGGTTATCTGTTGCAGCAACAGTAAACAGTCTTGTTGCTTCTTTAGAAAATCTTGATCAGCTGATAATGACAAAGAAATAAATTTAGTTTAGTTGTATTCTATATAAGTCCTTGAATTGAACTCTATAAATATTAATATTTTGTTTATTGAACAAATATTTATATACAGAGTGTCCATCAGTAATGACTGCATAAAGATTAAATCGAAAAGACTAAACTGAATCGAAAAGTCCTGTAATATTTTACAATTTTCGCAGTTAACAAGATATCAATTTCTAAATATTACCCAATGAACACGTATCCGTCCGGCCTACTATATATTATACAAGCGCACAGCAAGATACGATCTCCGAGCATTGCAAGTTATTAAGCGCATAGGGAGTTGTTTACTACAACGGCAACACACGAGCGATAAAAGAAAACATCTTCCCGTGTTGGACAACAAAAGGACATATTCCCCACCCCATAGCCTTGTCGACGACGACGACGATGACGTTTCTTAAATTAAAAATTTCAAGTTCGGATTTTGCATCATTTTACATCGCAATATCTCCGCTCGTAGAGCACGTAGAGAAAAAACAAAAACACTTTCGTTATATATTCCGAGCGGATGCCATCGATTGAGCACACTTAGAACTCAATCGGGACAGCCGTTATTGAGATCCCATAATCGCCGTCTGGAAATCTTGACAGATTCGCGTATAGTAACCACGGTAGTGTCGCTGCGCTTGGCTTAGCGCCGAGACACTACCAGTGTCTCCAGATTGTATCTCGCCACACGCTTGTATTTGGTGAATACGTGTTCATTCGATGATCTTTGGAAATTAATATCTTGTTAATTATTGCGAAAATTGTAAAATGGTACAGAACTTTTCGAGTCAGTTTAGTCTTGCTCTACTTGCTCATGAGATACCGGATCATTACCGGATCCAGTATATAAAACGCTTAATAGTCTAAATCATATTAAAAATATAGAAATAGTAGAAAGAATGATAATTTTTTCAAGTACTTTGTAAGATTATACAGCCCTTTTTGATCGAGAAATGGAGAGAGAGACGAACAAATAAAGAAAGAAAGATATAGAGAGAGCATAATGATGACTTGAATAGAATAGTAATTACTTACCAGCACGTTGTTTCGGCTGCTGTTGGGGTAGAGCTGCCCCAAAAGCTGCCAGAGCCAGTAGAACGATCGTGCACCTCATTGTGATGCTGTTAATGCCGTTTACCGCATGCTGTTTATTGAGCTATGCGAGCCTTTTATACCAAAATCGTATCGACAAAGACATTATCGGTAGTGACCCATTGACCTACCGTGCAAGATTTCGTTGTCTACTCGTGATATTTCATGTTATTTCGAATGGATCGAAGTTAATCGAAGGTTAATGATAATGATTCTTCTGGGCGAGATAAAGTTGCATCATCAGTTACAGGATTAAAGTCTTATAATTGCCTTTATAAAATTTTGGCAATTTCTTTCTCTTTAATTCTACTATTAACTTCATTTTTATACGCAAATATTTTTCCAATGGTGCAAATATAAGTTTGCTTTTGGTTTAAGTTTTCTCATTTTTCTGTGAAAGTGAGATCTCATTTCATTTAAATAAAAAAAAAATACAAAAGACTCAAAAAATTCGACTTCTTTACATAAATGTCTTTGAAATCTTTATTCAAATACGTCTTTGTATCTTCTATATGTGTGTGTGTGTGTGTGTTAGATTGATATACACACTTTTGAATAATATAAAAAAATTAATCAATTCAAATTAATTTCGCGAAATTCAGTTTTATTTTGTAATTTCTATTATTTAAGTAATGGATTGATTTTTTATCTCCCGATATATTTTATGACAATTGAAACAAATAATTCACAAACGAAAGGCATTCAAAGTAATTCTATAAGTCATATAAAGTCCTTCGCGCAATCTTCGGTTTTGTACATTAGATTTTGTATATTAAATATTTTTTATAGCTTTAGGGCTGCCGCACATGCTTTCTGTGACCTTAAGACTTTACGTACCGAAAGAATTAATTAATCACACAATCTAGAATTATCAAAAACTCTCTGCTCTGATTGATTCATTCTTATGGTATGTCTTACGGTTACTGCTACGGAACGTGTGTGCGTGCCCCCTTATATGTATAATGAATTACTATTAACTTTTTTAAATCGATGTTGTGATAATATTCTTATATTTATAAGTAAAGGACTCTTAAAATTCAAAATGTAATAATTGGAAACAAGGCAAATAAGAGTCGTATGTAATCATCAATTAACTAAGAAGTGATTAACACATTCAAGTTTATAATTATCCAGTAAAGAAGTTCGTTTGAAATATAAATTGTGTAATTCTAATTATAAGTATAACATGTTTCTGTTCTACATTTGAACCATCTTCAGATACAATATAAAATAAATTATTACCTCTGGTACAACACACATACTATAAAATAGAGATCATAACTAAAATAACTAAAATATAGAAAGCTGTTAAGAACGTTTATCTTCATTCCAAAGCCTCATGCAGTTCCTCCGTGAATACACATTCAAAAATCAAAACGACTGATTGGTCATTTGCGTTTGAAATGAATCAAATCGTATGGAATAGCAGAAACACAGAAATGGCCGTACTGTGAACATGGCTCTGCTGAGAACAATTAAAAATTTTTCTGATCCAGACGGTTTCTATTAATATTACCGATTTTTCATACATTTTGACTCTTTGGTATTAGTTTTTTATTGTTATTGTTTTTGTAATTTTGACGACGGAACGTGGAAACCGCTTATATTTCTTGGTCACAATCTTCTATTCCATACGATTTGATTCATTTCAAACGCAAATGACCAATCAGTCGTTTTGATTTTTGAATGTGTATTCACGGAGGAACTGCATAAGGCTTTGGAATGAAGATAAACGTTCTTAACAGCTTTCTATATTTTAGTTATTTTAGTTATGATCTCTATTTTATAGTATGTGTGTTGTACCAGAGGTAATAATTTATTTTATATTGTATCTGAAGATGGTTCAAATGTAGAACCGAAACATGTTATACTTATAATTAGAATTACACAATTTATATTTCAAACGAACTTCTTTACTGGATAATTATAAACTTGAATGTGTTAATCGCTTCTTAGTTAATTGATGATTACATACGACTCTTATTTGCCTTGTTTCCAATTATAATATTCTTAGTTGAGAAACGATGTCATTAAATTAGATTAATTTATGAAATAAATATTAGTAAGCTTTGTCTAAGATTGGATGTGTTGCTTGTAATACTAATAATTACTTATAATGCCATTTCCATTTACGTTACTTCTTTTCGATAATGATTGATACTTTTGTCTGTAATATTATTAAATTTTCACAATAATGGTAACAAATCCATTACTTGTATTGTTTACCTTATTATTTTTATAACTATATATCAGGTAGCATTATTTAAAAAAAAATAGACTAGATTTATATATAGAAATATTTTATAATCGAAATTTAAATATCAAAAATGTTTCGTACTTTATATTTTAAGCTGCATTTCGAGTTACTGTTGAGTTAGAGTTACTGCTGATATTGTTGAAAATTTGTAATATAGAGGAGAGAGCTCCCTATTATAAGATAAACGCCTAATATGAGATAGTCCGGCGTTTCTGCTAAACCAGCTAAACTAATAAACGTTACTCTCTAAATCTGAATCAGTGAATAGTCACTAATTACTCAGTGGCATACTTAGCACTGGATAATCAGTGAAGTTCAACTAAAAAAGAAAGAATGTTTGAGCATTATATAACTAAAATGCTGATATTTGCACATTGATTTCAATCTTCCAATATCATATTTATTGAATTTATGCACTAAAACAACGTTAATTAGATCACATAATAAAGATTAGCTAGGTTAGAGATTTCACATTTCATTCACTGATTACCAATGGCATACTTGGCACTGATATCAGTGATTATCCATTGGTTTAGATTTAGAGAGTACAGATGAATCAGTCCATAAGTTGGTGCCTTTTGGAGCCAAACACAGGATGCCGATGCGTAATAAGATTTATTAGTTCCAATGTCTTATACATATGTTTCGATCCAGCTTCGGATCCTTTTTAATGCAAATTGAACGAACTCATTGACTTTCCCGATGCACTGTACAAATATAATCAATATCTCATTGTTAACGTAATTATAAAAATACGTGGGTCAAACAGGAAGGACCCTCAAAACCAGAATTAGCGAACATAGAAACCATATCAATCGGAATCAGATTAAAGCTCAATTATCACAACATCGACTAAAACAAGCACACGATTTTGACTGAGACAATGTTAAGATATTAGATCAAGAAGAAATATTAAACAAAAGACTCATACCAGAAATGATATTTCATCCGCAAACAGAAAAATAGTTTAGATATACAATCAGACACGGATTCATTAAACGAAGCATATGATTTTTTATTTGAAAATAACTAAGTTTTTCCTCTCTTCAATATCCCTGTTATTTGTGTTTTAACTCGTGATTTGTACTTTAGCTTAACATTATTTAGATGTATCGTAACATTCGTATAGATGACATGTATATTTTATAAGTTTAACGAATATATCATGTAAGTTTTTCAAATTAGTAGTTATTCACGACTTTAATGTATTAGATTATTATTTCTTGTCAACACTCTATTTTTTATAATTATGTTAACAATGAGATATCGATTATATTTGTACAGTGCGTCGGGAAACTCAATGAGTTCTCGTTCAATATGCATTGAAAAGGATCCGAAGCTGGATCGAATCGTATGTATAAGATATTGGAACTAATAAATCTTATTACGCATCGACATCCTATGTTTGGCTCCAAAAGGCATCAACTTATGGACTGATTAAAAAATAAACTTTTTGAAATCTTTGCATTTCTGCCGTATATCCCATAGGGGTGGGATATATGGCTACTCATAGGGGGAGGGGGGGGGGGTGGGGTATATGTACGGTTTATGAAAAATTTACAAATAATGCATATAAATAAGACGTATAATAATATAATAATTTATAAAATATGTTTATAAAGTTTTATTAAGGATTAAATATGATAAATATGTATATGAAGTAATAAATAATAATTACAACTTCCTACATATATTACAAGTGTTATGACATGATGTACATATTTCATATAATGCGTTTATTGCATTTAGTGCACTGAATTCAATCTGCGCACTTTGTATGCTGCAAAAAGGCCATATATCTCAAACAAGTGAAATATATAAGACAACAAACTAAACAAAGAATACGAAAGCGAAGCACTTGTATTTTGCTACACAACATGCTTTACTATTCCACTGCACGTATGTATCACGAAATAACCACTAAGTCTTTTACACCCTACAGTAATCATTTTATGTAGATTATAATTTATGATGGCGTTACTTATTACAACAGTGACAAATCGATTCAACTCACAATAATTTCATTAATATTAACAGTAAGAAGCTAAATCTATATATATATATATATTAGATATGGGAATAAGTTTCCGCCCATTAGAGAGATGTCGTTAATAGCACTGCTTTTGTGTTTGATAAAACGGCAATACATGTATTTGAAAGGTATGTGTTCAAGCTTTTGAGCCCAGTAGTTGATATTCGTTCGAAGCGATTTGTTTGAACTAAGCTTTGAAACAAAAACAATAGGAATGGGACAATAAGCTGATTCTGCTACATGACAACGCTATGTCACACGTTGCAAAACCGGTCAAGAAATACTTGGAAGGAGTGAAGTGGGAAATTCTGCCCCACCCGCCGTATTCACCGGACATTGCTCCTTCAGATTTCCATTTGTTCCGGTCCATGCTGTCGGCCCTTTCTGGAGAGCGATTCAATTCTTATGAAGATATCAAAAAATGGCTTGATAAATGGATCGCTTCAAAAGAACCAGATTTCTTCCTTCGAGGAATCTGTTTATTACCTGAAAGGTGGGGGAAAGTTGTCGCTTCTGATGGAGTATACTTTGAATGAACTTACTTTGGATTGTTTTGTTTAAATAAATACATCTTTTTCATTAAAAAAGGGCGGAAACTTATTCCCATACCCAATATATATATATATATGTGTGTATATATACAGGGTGTCTGGAATTTAAATGTCAAAACTTCGGAAGCATGTAAAGAATTGATAAACTAAGAAAAAAAGTCCTGTAGAGATATGTTCGTTTTTGCTTCGTAAAACAATAACAATAATTCCGTTTTCAAATGAAAACTTTTTTGTTTATTTTTGTTTAATAGGACCATTTTTTTACCCGATAGATTAAATGTAGCCAGATATACAGATTTTTTGGAGACTTCTTTGATTATTTAGAAGACATCCACCTGCAGCAACGGATTGAAATGTGGTTTCAACTCGATAGGTATCCAGCTTATGGCAGAACTACTCGAGCTTGGCTAGACAGACATTTTCCACAACGATGGATTAGACGTGGAGGAGTAATACCTTAGCCATCCCGATCACCTGATCTGACACAACTAGACTTCTTTATGTAGGAGGTCCTGAAGCAAGAAGTTTATTCGTCGTCAATTAACTCAAGAGAACAATTGAGAAATCGAATCGAGGCTGCAGTGCACCAAATATCGCCAGATCAGTGTTTAGCTGCAACATGAGCTGTCCCTACTAGATGCAATGTTTGCATTGCTGCAAGAGGCCAACATTTTGAACAATATTTACATTAAGGCTGTGTTTCGTTTCATGGATAATGTGCATGATGTATCATTTTATCCTTGTCGTTTGCCCAGTGTTAAACAAGAATAAAATGATACATCATGCACATTATGCGTGAAACAGAACGCAGCCTAAGCAAGTAAATAAATACAACGTGAATAAGTAATGAGAAAGTGCAAAAATGAAAACTATGTTTTTGTGATTTTCTCCAAAATAATGCAAAAACAAGTATATTTCTATAGGATTTTTTTTCTTAGTTTATCGATTCCCTACACGCTCCCAAATTTTTGACATTTAAATTCCATACAACCTGTATATATACATACAGATAAATATAGTCTAGTATGTCACCCATGTATCACTGATAATTACATTAAGACATTCTAACATGTTTAAAAATACATATAAATTTTTTTTAACATTTTATTTATTATATCATAATAGATCTTGGTACGAGGAAAGAAATATGTCACTTACATAGTTATAATTATAATATATATGATTATAACTATGTAAATTAATTATGCAAATAACATTTTTCATTTATTTTCTTTTATCAAAATCTATTATGTGATACTTAATAAACAAAATATTAAAAAAATTGTTTAATGAAAGTAATAGATAATTATAATAAAAATTATGTACTATGTAATTATGAGTTTATTTATACAGCAAGTTCGCAAACATGCACACATAGGCATATGTACATGTAATATGCAATAAAATATAATTATTAAATAATTACAAAATTAAAAAGTATATTAGTCTTATTTATAAACTAAAATGTATATATTAAATACTAAAAGAATTAAAAATTTGATTACATATATATTTTAGAATAAAAATTATGTACTTAAATACAAAATTAAATTGAACCTTATGTTCATGTTATCTACATGTTATTTTATATGTAACAAAATATTTTTATAACGCTTTAAATAAATTAATTTTAAAACTTTTTTTAATCCACTTATAAAGAAGACATGATGATAAATCATTTTTTAATAAATAAAGAATTATTCAGGTATTATATTAATTTCTATTCATAAAATTATAATATATTATTGTACATAAATGTAATTAGATACTTTATAAATATTTTTATTTAAAAGTCGTGCAACAATTACCCAATAATATTATTAAATTTTAATTTTGTTTTTAACGAACATTTTATATATTAAATATTTACTTTTTAAAGAATATTTTTATTATAGAATATCATTTTTAAGCTATTTATTTTGTTACAATTCCATTTATAACTCCGTCTTTTAAAATTTATAAATATGTAAAGAGCGCTTAAAAATTACGAGCACTGCCAAGATATCGAGTTATCTATATTTGTTCTTTCTTTAAAACGGTAGTTGTGATAAAATTAAACGGACTGCAGGTGATAATATATACATCATGATCCATTTTAATTATTCTTTAAAAATTTTACAATAATTTAGAAAAAACGTATAACACAATATAGACAATAGGAGTCAACGCTAATTATCAATTAGCGCAATTCTTCTTAATATTAAAAATATAAACCTTGACTTTGAACGTTTCCACTTATGATTTGAGTCTTCATCAGCAATCTGTCCCCCTAACGCAACGGTTGGAGTATTGCATAACAAAATAATATCTCCAACGTTTTTCCTCTCAAAATTGAACCGTTAACTGTTGTGAGGTACGTCATATACTCACAAAGTTAGAAAGCTGAGTAGCAATCAGAACTCAAGCTAAAATTATATAAATAATTAGATTATTGTATGTATAATTTGAAAATTAATAATCACCTCACCTCATACAATCAACGTTTCTACATTGAACAATAAATCTCTCTTATGCAACATTTTGTAACTCGTTAGTATGTTAAAAATTATGGTCAAATTTTAAAATAATATCTGCGAGAACAATATGTGTCTTGTCATTTCGACAGTCAATTAAATAATGATTGCTAAACAAGTAACATAGCGGTCAATTTGAAGATAAACAAATTAAAGCTTATGACATGTATTATATTACAAACAAACCTTACAGTTTATTGAGAATCTCATTGTACGCATGATTTAAACCAACGGTATCATGTTGTAGATTTAGCCCGTTGATCTGTCGATTAATGTGCATCATCTCCAATATTAACCGGTTTGTTATAATAATTCTCTACATCCAAAATCTCTACGTTTTTCCAATCAAAGTCATGATCGTTTTGCAACCTATGCTCTATAATCACTGAATGAGTGGATGTTTGACTATAGATATGCTTTTAGTGTTCAGAAAGTCTGGTTTTTAATTTTCTCCCTGTTTGTCCCACATAGGAAGCATCGCAATCACAACAATTAATCTTGTAGACAACATTCCTTTTTAATTCATTGTTTAAAGAATCTTTATGAACCTTAATAAACTGATTCAACTTGTTCAAACTAAAAAGTGAAACCCTATGGCAAACCCCATTAATTGCATTCTTGAATTTATTCGATATCTCTTCTAAATAAGCTGTGGAAAACCATTTAATCCGTTCTTTAGGTAAGTTGTTATTTGATCTTTTAGCTGAACAAGAATTTATTTATTAATGTTTTAACTCTTTCATTAATAGTATCGAATATAAAATCTAATGGATAATCGTTTTCCAAAAGTATTCTCACAACAAATTCAAGATTCTTTTTGTGAAATTGTGGATATGAGATATAAAAAACTTTATTCACCAAATTGAATATTAAGCCGTGCGCAATCGGGTCCGTGCGCAATCGGGTCGGTGTGCAAACGGATCCGTGGGCAATCGGATCGTGCGCAATAGGGTCTGTGTGCAAACGGGTCCGTGCGCAATTGGATCCGTGCACAATCGGGTCTGTGTCCGATGGGGCCGTGTCCAATCGGGTCTGTGTCCGATCGGGTCCGTGTCCGATCGGGTCTGTATCCGATCGGGAAATCCTTTCGTATCCGATTGTTAATGTGCGCAATCGGGACGCTCCCATTATTGATTAGCTGCACATTTCAAAATACACATAAAAAAATTAGAAAAGAGTCAAATAAATATTCGGAGATTCAGAAAGCACACTCCGAAAGAGCTTGAGAATCTTTAGGAGATTTGCCTATTCGATTTACATACGCCAATTCTTATAGGACTCCTGGACGTTTTCTTCTTACGAGAAGCAAGTCCATCTCGTGGCGAGGCCGTATATGAAAATGGCAGATCTTGCTCAATTTCTGCTGCCAATTTGCCATCAGGTTGTGTCAGCAGGCTCTATTCGGTTTCTGCTCGCAATCTGCTGTCAGGTTATGCAGCAGACTCTGTTCGGTTTCTGTCAATTTGCTGGCATAGCATGTCATCAGGCTTTATCATATTTTTGACAGCAGTTTACTGATATTGTCTGATAGTACAAACTCTGCGTACAATTTATTGCCTCTCTATAATCAGAAATTGGTAGCAGACTCTGCTCAAACTCTGTCTTTTCAAATTGGACTATCTGATTTCCGATGGTTTTCTTGTTATTATAGTAACACAAGAGAAGACCGAGTATCTCATAGAATGGCTCAAATTGTTCGAAACGAATTTCATGAGGAAGCTGAAGGATTATTGTACGCCCCTGGAATAGCAGATTAGCTTCCGGGCACTGTAAGTACTTACTTAAGAACTGAACCGAAAACTTATTAAACGCGTTTCTCTTAAAATTTGTTTTTTGTATTTTCTTCAACTTTGTATACACGATTGAGAAAAAAGATTTGATCAATCGACTTTTTATAGGGCTCATTAGTTTACAGCTAATAGTCAACCGCAATGAACCTAAAAAATTAAATAAAAATCAACATTAACAATTTTTTATATAAAGAAACGACTGCTACCTAGTGAAAATCGTAACATTTTTTTTCAAAGTCGCACAAAATTTATATATAAATTTTTTTTAATTTTTTAGGTTCATTTCAAATAAAATTCTATAAACATTAAAAATATTTCTTAATTATTTTACAACTGCTAGGATGTACACAAAATCATAACGTCGTGATGAGGCGCCAAACTAAATGTTTATATTTTTATTATTTATAATACTTTTTTTCACATAAAAAATTGTACGTACTCTGCAATAGTTATATTAAAATGTGCAAAAAGTTTTTAAGCAATAAATATTAATCTTTCCTTTGAAAAAAATTACGAAAAATCACCATTTTTTCGGTCTCCTAATACAGAAGACTCCCCCCGCCCCTATCTCTGCAAACACAAAAAGTGTAGTAAGCCTTAAGCCTTAAGAAATTGATCAATCGACAAGTCGAATGTGAGAAAAATAATCGAATATGATTGGACGATGGATGTCAATTCCTTAAAGTTTAAGACTTACTACTCTATTGTGTTTGCAGAGTAATCAGATTCAATAACATCTGTAGTTATGAAACTGATGATTTATACCTATTCCTGTGAAGAATAGAATGACTATAAGATAACAATTCACAGTTTTCTCATATATTTTATATCTATTGTATGCACATGTTGAGACTAAATAATAATAACAAAATTGACAATCTTTTGCATAAATATTTTATTGAGAAAGTTTATCATCATCTTCTTAGCAATCTTCTTAGAGCGATGTAAATCCGTTGTTGTTTTTATGTGCAATCATTCTCCAGTCATCATCTCCATAAATTCTATAGATTAAGTTTAGTTTTCAATAAAAGATAAATTAATAATTGCAATAGTTTATATAATTGTATATGTACAGGGGTCCGAAAAATCGTCCGCAATATTTCGAGAAGTGATTCGGAATCCAAAAAGAAGGAAAAAAAACTATGTAAACATGAGTCCGGAAATAAATCGTTTCCGAGTTATAACCACTTTTATGTTAAAAAAATTGTAATTCATTTTTCATAATCACAATCATAATTCATTTTATATTATTTTATATTATTTTATATTGTTTTAACATAAATAACTACAGTAATAATCTTCTTACGGACTTTCTCAAATTCAACAACAAAAAACTCCAAAAAAACAAGGCGAATGAGAGTCAGCGTGGTAATTAATAATTTTAATGTTTTGAATAGATTATAACATCAAATATATCTGCTAATCTGATGGTGATTTTTTCTTGGACATGAAGGGATTGATTTTAAATTTTTTTGCTGAAAATAGTTCCAAAGTGAACTGAAACGTACCTATTTTTTGGAATAAAGATTCTATTTTTTGGATTAAGGGGATGCTAAACCAATTACCCAACTCAATCAAGGTCGATAGTACAGACTTTTTTAATTTCAAATTCGATAATAGTGGTGACATCTTTGATTTAGATTTTATATTATAT
>NW_017298640.1:542845-551227 GCF_001594075.2 Trachymyrmex cornetzi | reverse complement strand
TAATCTTATTGGCAAAACAGTGAAAAATTACTATGCACCAGTTGATATGAGTGGTGTGTACAATCAGAACTGTAGGCAAACGGGATCCTCCCACTCTCATTCACTCTGTTGATAAATAACTACATTTCGGACTATTTTGGCGTTACCCAGGATGCATCACGGGAGGCATAGTCCGCTTGGCATACCTCTTTTTTAATTTTTTTTATATAAAAATTAATTTTTTTTACTTTACTAGAGCGGAGGTACATCCTGAGTATCGCCAAAATAGTCTGAAATACAATTATTCATATTAAAACACTATGAAATAAATTATGATTGTGATTATGAAAAATAAATTACAATTTTTGTAACATAAAAGCGCAATAATTATAACTCGAAAACGACTTATTTCCAAAGCTATGTTTATGTAGTTTTTTCCTTCTTTTTGAGGTCCGAATCACTTCTTGAAGTATTGCGGGCGATTTTTCAGATTTCCTGTATAATACACACACACACACACACACACACACACACACACACACACACACACACAACCTACCGGGTGTTCAAAAAGTGTTACAAATTTTTATCTCGAAAACAGCATTATTGAGAAAAATGTTCAGACAAAAGTTGTAGAGTTCAAAAAGGCCTATTTACTGATCTTATCAATTTGACCTTGGGTGGCATTATCAAGGTCTGGTCAAGGTCACATCAATTTTTTTAAGTAGAACACCCTACTTTTGTTTCCAGAATCTAATAGATGATGTCAAGAGATTTTTAAAACGCTATAAAAAATATTTTTTTATTAAATACTTTTTGAGTTATGATGCTTGAAGGTTACAGTATCGCCGCCATTAGCATTACCTAAAGTGTCCGAACGACGACTAAAATCTTTTGAATGTTGCTCAGGATCATGTCCAGGATATCATTTGTCAAGATTAAAGCCATTGGAGGTTGTACCTCTTATTTTCATTTTTACATAAAAATAAATTTTTAGTGCAAAAATGAAAACAAGAAGAATAATTTCCAATGGCCTTGATCTTGACAAATGTTATCCAGGACATGATCCTGAACAACATTCAAGAGGTTTTAGTCGTCGGTCGGACACCTTCGGTAATGTTAATGCCGGTGGTACTGTAAGTTTCAAACGTCATAACTCAAAAAGTATTCAATAAAAAATATCTTTATTATAGTATTTTGAAAAGGTATTGGCATCGACTATTAAATTCTTGAATCAAAAGTAGGGTGTTTTATTTTAAAAAATCGATATGACCTTGACCTGACCTTGGCAACGCCATCCAAAATCAAACTGATAAGCGTAAATTCCAAACAGTAATACTGTAATCTTCTTACGGACTCTCCCAAATTCAACAACAAAAACTCCAAAAAAACAGGGCGAATGAGAGTCAGCGTGGTAATTAATATGCAATCTTAAATCCTCAATCCAAAAATAGAATCTTTATTCCAAAAAATAGTACATTTCAGTTCACTTTGGAACCATCTTCAGCAAAACAAATTTAAAATATCAATCCCTTCATGTCAAAGAAAAAATCATCAGATTTGCAGATTTGATGTTATAATCCCAAGACATAGAAGGAATTCGTCTCAACATTGGATCAACTAATTACAATTAATATTCACTAAAAAGTATCAAATTGAAAAACGCATGTTGATACTTTTTAGTGAATATTAATTGTAATTAGTTGATGCAATGTTGAGACGAATTCCTTCTATGTCTTGGGATTATAACAAATCTGCAAATCTGATGATGATTTTTTCTTTGACATGAAGGGATTGATATTTTAAATTTGTTTTGCTGAAGATGTTTCCAAAGTGAACTGAAACGTACTATTTTTGGGAATAAAGATTCTATTTTTGGATTGAGGATTTAAGATTGCATATTAATTACCACGCTGACTCTCATTCGCCCTGTTTTTTTGGAGTTTTTGTTGTTCAAACTGATAAGATCAGTAAATAGATCTTTTTGAACCCTACAACTTTTATCTGAACAATTTTTCTCAATAATGCCGTGTTTTCGACATAAAAATTTGTAACGCTTTATTTTAAACAACCGGTATATAGGTGTACATATATATACAGGGTATCCCGAAATTTTTTGCCAAGCGCTCTTGTGTAGATAGAGCGAACTAAACTGAGTCAAAAAATCCTCTACCTAGTATTTTGCAATTTTTGCAATAATTAACAAGATATTAATTACTAAAAATTGTCGAATATTAGTCTTCAATAATTTTTTTTTCAAATGCTATCAACTTTATAAAAAAAAGCACTGCAAGAGATAAAAATTGTTTATTTTTTTCTCATAGAACTCTAACAATTTTTTACAAATCTTTTATCAACTTTTTAGTACTACATTTTCTTATATATATTGGTAACTACTTTTACCGACATGAGAAAATACGGTATTAAAATACACGGAGAGAATTTTCTTTTAAAATTTACCCTGAAAATATGACACTCGTGGGACAACATCGTATTTTGTCCCAAAAATTAAAAAATTCTCTCCGGTATAAAAATTCTGACAAAATTTTAAAAGAATTCTCAGAACTTTATGAGAAGAAAATAAACAATTTCCGTCTCTCGCTGTTTTTCTGTAAAGTTGATAGTATTTGAGTAAAAAATTATTGAATATCAATATTCAGCAATTTTTAGTAATTAATATGCGCTAATTGATAACCAGCGTCGACTCCTATTGCCTGTAATATATTTTTTATGGTTTCATTAATTGTTTTAATTAAAGGAGTCTACAAAAACTTATTAGTTTTTATTAATTTATAATTTATCATAATTAATATCTTGTTAACTATTGCGAAAATTGCAAAATAGTAGAGGACTCAATTTAGTCCACTCTATC
Source organism: Trachymyrmex cornetzi (assembly GCF_001594075.2). Lineage (NCBI taxonomy): Eukaryota > Metazoa > Arthropoda > Insecta > Hymenoptera > Formicidae > Trachymyrmex > Trachymyrmex cornetzi. Next base: position 548,376 of record NW_017298640.1, on the reverse strand, counting down.
TACACAAGAGCGCTTGGCAAAAAATTTTGGGACACTCTCTATATATATGTGTACGTATGTATGTACATACATATATACAATATATACATACATACAGGGTGACCCAAAATTTTTTACCAAGCGCTCTTGTGTAGATAAAGCTTTGATTTGAAGTTTTAGACGGAATTATCTCCCAAACTATTCGTTATTCTAAAAAATATTTCAAGTGGAACTTACTTTGTTTTAATGGGGATATCTTTTGATGGTATCAAGATTTCAAGGTAATTTTTATTCTTTTAAATAGAGTTATACGTTTTTTTTTGCATAATATGATTTTTTGCATAATGATTTCTCTAATTATTCTGTATCCCAGAAAGCACAGAATATTTATGATAAATATTTATTACTATTCATTTTTTTAAACGTTATATAAATATTTTATACATATTTTATATAAAGCTTTATTCGAAATATTATTAAAAAATAGACTAAATACTTAATGTAAAATTTATGACAAATATAAATAAATATTTCTGTTACGTGTTTTTTATTTGAATTATGTCTTATTAAGTATTTCCATAGTATATTTACTACAAGATTTACAATAAATATTTCATAATGTTTCTAATAAACGTTTATCTATGCAATCTAAGATCACAAAAATACAAAATATTTAAAATAAACCTTGTAAATATTTATAAATATTTGTAAATATTTTATAAATATTGTGTGCTATCTGGGATATAAAAGTATTAAAGTAGATATATCACAAAATTAATAGCTTACAAGACATTTTATACTTTACTCTGGCATATTTACATGAAATATTAAATATTTTGTAAACTATTAATTTGTTAATAATTGTACCTTAATACTTTTATGAACAGAATAATAAGATGAATAATAAAATCAATAATTATATAGTAAAGGAAACACATAGTTGCTTATTTAAGAAATTATCTATTTTGCCCATATTTATTTTTTTAAAGCAAGTGTATTTTTTTACATCAAAATAATATATCTCATGGAACTATTGATTTTTTGGTACCCCTTCATTAATACTTTTATATGCAGAATAATTAGAGGAATAATATTATGTAATGAAACTATATAATTCCATCTGAAAAAATAAAGGTTTGAAATCTTGGAAACATGAAATCTTGAAATCTTGGAAGTATATCCACTTAGAGAGAATCTGTAACCATCGAAAAATGTCTCTCAAAACAAAATCAGTTTCACTTAAAACATTTTTTGGAATAACGAATAGTTTGGAAGATAATTGCGTCCGAAACTTCAAATGGGACACGCTGTATATGACATATTGATCATATTACTAATATTCTATATATACTTGTATATGGTATGATATATATTACATACCATCAAAATCTACTGTACCAGAACCGTCTGTGTCAATCTCGGCGATTATTCCATCAAGATCGGAACTAGTAAGTTTGTCGTCGAGAGCCGCTAAAATCTCTTTCAATGTAGCTGTGGTAATGTAGCCATTACCTTCACGATCGTACAATCGAAATGCTTCTTTCAGCTCCTCCTGCATTGCTTCCGCATCCTCCTCTTCAAGAAACCGACCGGCGATCTTACAAAAACCGTCAAAATTTACTTTACCAGAACCTTCAGGATCATTCTCTTCAATTAAAGTATTTAATTCGCCATCATCAAACAGTTGTCCCATTGTATTTAATATCGTTGAGATTTTCATAGTCTCGATGAAACCACTTTTCGTTGTATCGAACATTTGGAATGCCTTACGCATCACAGCTACTTTTTGATCATCTTCCTCCTGTGAACAAAGTTTCGAATATATTAAGTTTATTTTTATTTATAATAAAAAAAGATTATAAATATTAACGATTAAGGTATCTGAACCTTTTTATAATAATTTTTAAACTTTTTAAATTATTTTTAATGTTATAATTTGTGCGTTATAGTAATTTTCTATTCATCTGAAAAATAAGAACATTTTTGAAATGTTTTTTAAATAATATGGAATTTACAGCCGTTTTTTGCTACTTAAATGTTTAATTTTTAGATAAATTTTTTCACTATACAAACTATTTCTCAGTTTATCTCTTCAGTCTTACCATAACAACTAATAAGGGAACTTTTACACCGTATTAAACAAATCACCAGTGACGTACAATGAAGAACGAACGCTGCCGGACTTGAAGAGAATTGATTCTTCCGTCCTAGTATAAAGACTTCCTGTCCGTATCTGCTAAAGCAGCTAGAAAGACGACGCATGCAAAAATAGAGTGGCGACGGCGACGAAAAATGAAATATGTTATAAGTGGATGCCACAGTCACGGTGTCGTTTATATGAAGGTCATATAAATGCTATTATATCGCATGATTAGTTTCGATATAATTAATAGATTTTGTGATAATGACATTCACCGAATAATGATGTTTAGCGAAGTGGTAGTCCTCATTATATCCTTGCTGAAAATTTTTCTTAGAATCCTTCACATAATTTTTCTTTTGGGAATTCTTCGTAGAATTTTTATGTAAATTTTATAACTTTCGAGAAAATTTCTAGGATTTGTTGCACGCATTAGAATACTTTTCAGAAATACTAAAACAGCCCACATTACTGCTAAAATTTTTTATAAAGTAACATGAATTCTGAAAGATTTTAAGATCCATCTCTCTATCTCTCTCTCTCTCTCTCTCTCTCTCTCTCATTCTATATAACTTATTACAAAATCTGAACAAGTTTAAGATATTTTTTTAGAAATCTTTAAATTTAAAATCTAAAAAATATTAAAAATATTTAAAATATTATTAAAAATATTATTCTTAAAAATATTATGAAACTTTTTTTAAATGGGAGATTTAAGTGGGAGTATTAATTTTTTCTAACTTTTTGTGGTATTTATTATAATATCTTGTGAAAAATTGTAATAATTATTCATTGATACGTTCAATGTTTCGGGTGATCTTCAAGATACCAATTACAATATAGAAAAATATATACATTTAAAAAGTATAAAATTAACAATTGTACCTACATATATAAGAAAAGACAGACAGGAGAGAGAGAGAGAGGAGAGAGAGAGAGAGAGAGAGAGAGAGAGAGAATCATATTGATATTCATTTATATAACTGCAATATAGCGATTTTTATATTTACATGATAAAAATAGAAAAATTGTATAATTCCAATCATATATATTGAAATAGAAACAAAAATTAGCTTCACTTGAATCATTTCGCCGTGGCGATATTTCAAGTTTGAAATAGGGCAACGTATTGCCGTTCTTAGACCACTGCCTACGCATTCCGTGCTTGCAATCCGTTACAACGCGTTACTATCTATTTAGCATGCTGCTAGAATGATGTAAAAATATATCGGGCTCCTTTTGGCTTCTCTCTCGTCTCTTGCAAGTCATTCATAACCATTCGCGTAATTTCCAGGTTAAAGAAAGAATAAGAGATATTTTCTCCATTTAAAAATGATTTGCAAAATTGTACATCGTTTTCCTTAAGAATTGTAGTGAATGTGATACGAGGGTGGATCAAATATAAACGAGAATATTTTATTATTATTTATTGACGAGAATAAAAATATAAACAAATTATTTTTTTACATTGTTTCCTGCTACATTAATATATTTTTGCCAGCGAATAGGCAATTTGGCGATCCCGTTTTCATAAAAAATAGTAGGTTGTGTCTGCAGCTAATTGTGCACGAATTCCGCTATATTGGCATCGTCCTCGAATCCTCCGAATTCTTTTAGCGGCCTAAACAAATGATAATCGCATTGAGACAAATCTTTCCATACAATTATCATTTGTTTGGATCATTGAAAGAAGAATTGGGAGGACAATACGATTCGTGGACGATAGTGTAAAGGAATTCGTGCGCAATTAACTGCAGAAACAACCTACTACTTTTTATGAAAACGGGATCGCCAAACTGCCTATCCATTGGCAAAAATATATTAATGTAGCAGAGAAATATGTAGAAAAATAATTTGTTTTTTTTTTATATATTTTTATTCTCGTCCAATAAATAATTAAAAAAATTCTCGTTTATATTGATTTACTCTCGTATATCGCCTTATGATGTCGCATGTCATTTTATATTGTATAAATACGCGATTTCGAATTACATGTAATTTTAAATTTTATGTGATTCAAAATAACTAAAATGTATAACATTAAATCAAATAAAATATATATTATTAATATTAAATATATGAAATTTTTTAAAGTCATTTTAGAAAAAAAATAGTGTATATGTAGCCATAAAAAATTCTGATGAAACTCAATTTTTAAATCCAATACAAAAAAAATGCTTATAAGAGTCTCTGCGGTTGTCTTAGTGTGTAAATAATATTTTTTTTTAAAAAGGTAAAAAGAAGGTGTCAACTATAAATATACGTCAAACCAAAAACTGATATTACCAAATTAAAAATTAAAACTTACAATAGTATTTTTAATTAAAAAAAATAAAATCTAAGTGATATTTTTGTATAATTGGGGCCAAGTTAAAATCTCATAAATAAAATTTTTAAGGCTCCTGAGTACTCAGCTAAGAACTCTGCGTTGAGACGGTGACGACACAGAATCAGACAGCGACTTGACGAAACTGGTAGCCACACACACAAGCATGAGCCCATGTACATGTGCTCTCGGTGCGTCGAAGGCGTGTGTGTGTCAGGGTGCCGTCACATAGCGCGCATTCGTTTATGCAACGGTTAACGCAGAAGTATTACTTTATCCTTGTTGTTCACCGAGTATTGAACAAAGATTAAATGATACTCACTGCGCTAACCGCTGCATAAACGAATGCACGCATACAGTCCGCAATCCGTAATCCGCACCGAATGTCCGCAAAAGTTACTAGGAATTGCGTATGTATGTACGGCAGATATTTCTTATGCAATCCTACGTGAAAATAGAGTTCTAGTGCAGGAACAGAAAACGTCATTTGTTGTATTCACGCTAATTTCTACATATTGTTATATATATTTATTGTTATATATATTTATATACATTTATATGTATTTATTGTTATATATTAGGTGTCAAACTTAATTCCTGCCGCTCGCTACTAGAGGGTGCTGGCTCCAACACTGGCGAGTTTCGACGATGAAGTCATATGTCTTTTGTAGTTTAGACATCGCTGAAAGTGATTCAATCCTCACAGGTTAGATTTCCCGACGCCAAAGAGATTTTTCAATCGATTGAAAATGAATCGCGATATGCTGTTTTTCCGACATGTGCTTCTCACTACTTCGACCTCAAGAAAACCGCAGCTGAAGCGCATCGCTTATTATCCGAAGTGTATGGTGATGAAACTCCATCGGAAAGAACATGTAGAGTTTGGTTTGAATGTTTCCGAAACGGTGATTTTGATGTGAGAGACAAAGAACGTCCAGGACAGCTGAAAAAATTTGAAGATGTCGAGCTGCAAGAATTGCTTGATGAGAATCCAGCTCAAACGCTTTTAGAGTTGTCGAAACAGTTAAATGTTACTCCAATGGCCGTCTCAAAACGCTTGCATGCCATGGGAAAGATCCATAAGGA